>NW_025778850.1:0-66481 GCF_021130785.1 Homalodisca vitripennis | reverse complement strand
GTTCTCATAAGGAGAGTAATTTATCAATTACTCATTAAAACATTTGAAAACCTTTTTGACAGTAGTTTTTAAACCCAGAGTAAATGCAGGGTGATCAACCATTAAGATCTTAGAAAGTATTAATATTACAACAATATTTAATTAATTAATTCTTTATGCTAGCTAAAGTTCGGTCACAATTTTCCAAAATAGTGGTCAATTTTTTAAATTTATTCTTAAAACCCTAAAATTCATAAGATATTTCGTTTTAAAAATGAAATTCTGAGACTTTTCTATTTTTTTGTATTAATTTCAATCATTTGAGGCAAAACAAGCTTAAGATCGAATTAAAAATCGAGACTCATCGTCATCAGTCCACACTGATGAATCAAACCTTATAGAGGTTATACTAAACAAACAAATCACCATACGAGCTCCTACTTACATAAATATATGAACAAAGACAATTCCAAAACTGCAATAACCCTTTTCTGTTTGGCGAAGGTAGCACAGTTGAAATGTGCTGTGTTGATGCGGGAGTTCAGATCAAAATGTTCTGGAGACCGAAACTTACTGATCCTATTAAAACTAACGTTTGAGGATGGAAATTCCATAATGATAAGTAGGCTTATCGCATGCAGTGAAGACGAGCTAAGTTTGTTTATTGGTTGTGAATGTACCGGCAACTTCGGTTCATTACGCTCTCACGTTGGCCAGACTTCCTCAGATAAGGGAAATTAACTCTCTTAGTTAATCAAGTGTTGGAAAATATTTTCCATTTTCCTATCCTTGTAACTAATATTACGCTCCTATATTAATAGTACGCACCTTCCGCTGCTTGTGCTGTGTATAAAGTTATTCAAACAGCAGTAAACTCATCTTTCATTTGTGATAATACAAAACTTTTACACTATGGTGGAGTAGGAAGAATAAAAACATTTTATTATTTTAGCTTTTTTGGGCAGGATAAAATAGAAACTCGATATGTCTTGTCAGATAGTAATGCTTAAAATTAAATATATCAAATATGTAAAGTTTAGAGAATCGTATTCTCATACCTTGTCTCTTTACGATATTTACCATATTTCAGCAATGTAATATTGTTCTTTGAGATACCTTACATTCAATTAATGAAATATTTATGGTATAAAAATTAAGTGTGTCTCTTTGTAAAATTTTAAAATTTTTACATTTCGTAAAACCTATTTATTATACTTAAATATTTAGGGTTAATAGATAAGACTAATCATTAAAATAAAATTTAAATATTAAACTTATAACATAAGTAAATGTTATATCTAAATGAAATGTCGGTAACGATCAAAGAAATTTCTATTATTTGTAAAATGACGAGATAAATTGTGGTATTCAGATTTTTGTGAACTAATGATTCCCGTAGTGCTAAGATAGCATGAACATTAGGAAGGATAATAAAAGTATATACAACCGATACTATCTTATATGTCTACGGGAAGTCATCCATGCTCATCCTACGAATAACGTATTTCATACTAGGGTTTAGTAATAATAATCATAGTCAATAACATAACAGTTAGTGAATTCCAAGATTGCTGACAAGAAAAATTTTGATATAATTATAAAAAAAAATTACATATTTTGAAAGATTGGTTTTTATACAATAAATTAAAATTGTAAGTAATTAATAACAGTCGACTTTATAATGATAAGTATTAGTTTTTTTTTACAAGCATAAATTGTAAAATCATCTTTATTGAAGGCATAGTATTATCATGTTACAAGGTATTCTCTGGCCTTATTCTCTTGGGAAATAAGTTTTGTGCTCGTTTGACTGAAAGTTACAACCAGTCAGTCGTACTCTGCTTGCTCCTTGTACAATAGGAACCTGGCAGTCAGCAGTATTGTTCGGCCGAGCTCTACCTTTACACTAGCAATACCATATTGACGTTTACTCTTTACTATTCAGTGTGTTTGAAAAGTATGGGTACGGCTTAATATTTTAAAAACCATAAGAGATAACATCTATAAACTTTGTTACAGTGTCATATGGCTATATAAACTATTTTTCCTTGCTATTACCATGACATGCCAACCATGGGGGGACGGCCCACAGAGGAAAACATGGAAATCTTAAATTGAAGCATGGGTCGAGTGATACCTCATTTGAAAGAGCTCACTTAGTAGAGTTGAATTCCGCAAACCGCATCTAAAAAGGTTTATCCAATCAGAAATGGCGGCTTGTTTTTAGGTACACATTGTGAAGTACATTATGCGCTGCCATTTCTGACTGGATCGTCGTATTCTGATGCGGTAGGCGGCGTTTCACTCTACTAACCAATGTGTTTTCACTGACTTTTTTTAATTAGCAAATTATGTCATAAATTTATAACACAATAAATAAAACTAAAAAAACATTGGTATTTATTGTGTTTTATTTATTTATTTCAGTGAAAACACATTGGTTAGTAGAGTGAAACGCCGCCTACCGCATCAGAATATGACGATCCAGTCAGAAATGGCAGCGCATAATGTACTTCACAATGTGTACCTAAAACAAGCCGCCATTTCTGATTGGATAAACCTTTTTAGATGCGGTTTGCGGAATTCAACTCTACTAAGTGAGCTCTTTCAAATGAGGTATCACTCGACCCATGCTTCAATTTAAGATTTCCATGTTTTCCTCTGTGGGCCGTCCCGCCATGGTTGGCATGTCATGGTAATAGCAAGGAAAAATAGTTTACATAGCCATATGACACTGCAAAGTTTATAGATGTTATCTCTTATGGTTTTTAAAATATTAAGCCGTACCCATACTTTTCAAACACCCTGTTTATATTTACCATTTCTAATGTAAATATTTCAATATGTTTGTCTAGAAATAGTAAGTTTGACGTACGACACGTTTAAAAAGTAGAATTGGAAACACACGATCATAAAAAAAACCCATCTGCAGTTACATCACTTACTGTTACTCAGGTCTGATGTGAACATTGCTAAATGATTTTTAGTCCCAGTTATTCGTAGATAAATCTTTAATTAAAATAAAGATGAATATTTTGGGTTAGAATAATTGGTGTAAACGTTCAAGCTTTCATGTTTTAATTAAAAACTAAGAAAACCCTCAAGAGAAAAGCCGTACACATATTAGAGTACAAAAAAAGAATAAATGCAAGGCTTAAGCTAGGATACATTTTAAGGCAGACATCATGCTGTTACATACTTTATTTTTAATCACTTTTGGTAGTCAAAATTATTTCTTCTTTATTGTAGAAAATTTTCGTGAATGTCCCCTTAACAGTAATATAACTGCTAGTGCTTCATGTCAGGTATATTACGTACAATAACTAATGAGTAGAATGTAAATTTTATGATCTTCTTAATTTTTATTTGCTTCAGGTGTATCAGAACAAGTTTAATATCTAAACGGATAGATACATATGGCATATTCTCTCAAGTTCCCTTAAGTAATGCTTATATAGCAATATGTTTAATATGTATATATAAATATTAATATGTATATATAAATATTAATATGTATATATAAATATTAATATGTATATATATATATATATATATATATATATATATATATACATTTGGACCTCATGATCGTGGCGGGGCTAGTCTTTGAATTGTGACCATGTGAATGGGAAGAGTGAATGGAATACCGTTAGTGTAATTTTTAGTTAATAAGCCTTAATTTGCATCATTACGATTAATTTTTTTAATAGGTTAAATTTAAGAAAGGACTATATGTTCATAATTTCGCATCAAGAAATAAGTGTTTCTTACTTTCTTTTTTCTTTTTATACTTATATTTCATTGTTAAATTCAAGTAAAAATGATGGAAACGCATCTGTATTCATTATTAAATCATTCGAGATGATAATTTTGTAACATTAAAAGCGGGCTAGATTAATATTCGGAGGTACTTTTACAAGAAGTTTGCTTACAACAAACAAAGTAATTAAAACCTCATTTGTTGAACAGTACAGTTCCCCAAGGCCCGCCAGAGGTATGCTTGAAATAAGTCTTTCCTTATTGGAATAATCATTTACACTTATAAAAATGCTACTCTTAGTAGGTTAGTTCCAGTATTGCAGTACTATGTAATATAATCTAGTAAGAATTTGTAAAATTATAAATAGTTTTTACTCTGCTTTTAATAGTTTAAGTAATTTTTATTTTAAAAAATTTAATTAATACGGAAGTACACAATGGATCGGATAGTACTTGTATAATTTATGGTACATAAATTAACCTACATCATTATCAAAATAACCAATTTTATTTTAGGTACCCGTATATCTGATAAATATAAATACGTGCATTTACATAAATAGAATTTTTTAAATTTAAGTAGTAGGCTCATATAAGTGACAATGCCCCAGAATCAACATGCTCAGAAGAGTTGAAAGTGTTTATGGGGCTATGACACTACAACTTAGATTCAAGGTAAATACGCATAGTAAAATTACTGCACTATGGAAATATATCATTACTGTTCTACTTGTACCTTCCTTTTCGTCTACATGAGAATCCAGTGTCACTTTTGTAAATTTAACTTAAAACAGCATCCATATCAGAGAGTGTAATCAGAATGATTTCTCATGTAGGATTAGTGGTTTCCGTCCTGACCACCACCAATTTTCTTTTGCATTGGAAATGAGGAACTAAGAAAAAGGGATTATATTTTGAAAGCCTACAGCAAGTTATCATACCTTATTTAAAAAACCACCACACTATGATTATTATTTATGATGTTCTAAATTCTATGAATAATTACCAATAATTAAGTTTATCATATTTTGTTATAATGGGATCGAGTATTGCTCCTGTCTCATCTTATCTGCAATATCTCGAGTCATCAAAGAAACAAAATAAAGTCACGAAATATTGCCTATTACGTAGACTAAAATTCTAAAGTGTATGATTAAAAATATTTTGAGATAGCGATTAAATATTCCAATGTGTAAGCACTTACAGGAACATGACGTAATCCGGTATAGGCTAAAAATTACTGGTGACATGTTTTAACTTGCACCTTGAGGCCATAAATAGCTTGTGTCAACTCTGTTTGGAAAATACCAATTATAAAGTTGTATTTTGTCAAGAACACGTATCGAGTAAAAAAAAAACTCTGTTTACAGAAATGATTTACGATATTTTCCGACTCCTTTGATGATGAACTCCTGATTAAGACATAATTGTGACTGAATACTAAAAGGTATTTGTGATGTGAAGCCCTTTTTTTACTTAACCTTCAAGTTACTTACCGCACACAATACACAACTCAAATAACCATAACAGTTAATCTTTGAAATATAGTTCAGCCTTGCGAATTTATTAACTTCTAATGCACTTTTAAAACTTAAATAAAACAATAATTATATGAAACGCACATAAATAATAAACCTTTTCTATTAGTTCAGTCTTGGGAGCTTATAAACTAAAATATGCACTTGTTAAATTTACAGATCACTAAAAAAGTACCGTTTTAATGTAAATATTAATAACATTTAAAATCTATAATAAGTGAAATGATTATCATGTCTATCACAACCTATATCGTCCTGTAAATAAAGTGATTTAATGCGTACACTCAGATAAAGGCAATAATACCATTAACTACTCGACCTCCGTTCCATGAAAATCTATAAATATTTGTGCAATGTCTTCCACATTTCTAAACCAATTATTATTAGGTACGTATATTACTCTTAATTTTCAACGGATAATATTTATAAGAAAATTACATTTATCTAGATACACGTTTTAATTATATTAAGATCCTAATTAATTTATCTATGATTCATCGATGTAAAAAGAAAAAAAATACAAATGACACATGCATAAGAGCTCTTAAGTGGAAAGACTTGTCACTTCAGCATCCTGTCAGCAACTGCGATTATTGTACAACTGTCAATCAATCTTATCGACGTAGGTATCAGTAAATAATGTGGTTCCATCAAACTCCGATACACTTTTATTCAGTTCAAAAATTATACACAATAGATAAGGGAAAAGAGAGAATCAACTGTAATCATTATGCAACGCAATAAAACGCATGTAATCATTATCAGTGCACACGTCAAAAGCTTACTAAGTTTATGTAACTAAATAATTTACGTACTAATTGGTTATTTTACAATTTAAATAACCTTACTGTATTAAAAATCATATATTTCAAAATTTAGATACATTTTTCTACAATGTACAATAGGATAAACCATAAACATTTATTGTTAAAATACTCAGCTAATCATAAATCTTTTTATTCGGAATATACTTTGTTACAAAATATTCAAAAACGTCAAGTGGTAGATTTATGATAGCTAGAGGTGTTTTACTATATGAAAAAAACTACTGAGTAATATAGGTATTTAGGGCTTTAGAGAACACATATGAAGATGAAGTGACTAGGTAATTCTCATTTCTAGTTAAATGATCAAAAGTTAAATTTTGGCAATCAAAAAAATCCATCTTCTGTTTAACACCAAGTATAGTTGTTAAGACGGGATTGGGACAGTTTTAAGTTTCTGGAAATGTTTTTTACTATGCATTGTTGAAGGCTCTCATGGCCTCATTTCCGTATACAAGTTTTATGGACAAGGCAAGAGTGTCCCTATAAGAGTAATTTAAGGTTTCTAGATAGAAATAAAATATGGGAGAGTTCTTTACACAAAATGTAAGACATGGCATTCTCAGCTTAAGCGGTTATTGACAAATGATGCATGCTTAAGAGCTCTTGAATGGAAATACTTGCCATTTCAGCATCCTGTCAGCAACTGCCAGCATTCTTCAACTGTCAATCACTCTTATCGCCGCGGGTATCAGTAAATCATGTGATTCGATCATACTCCGATATTCCGTTAAACAAATATTATTTTTTTAAATATAAATCTGATTAGGTTTATCATGAAACCTACACGTTCACGTTTAATTATTGAAATAATAACAATTAATTATTGCAAAGTCTTCTTATTGATAATTGATCAAAAACACTTTAAATATAATTAGAAAAGTCACAAAACATACACGATTACGCTATCTAAACAATCATAAGATATAACGTATAATTATTTTCAATCGGAAAGTTGTTCAAAGGGTTACTACATAAATCTTTATTATTTTGTATGCTTTCATCGAAACATTGTTTACATATAATTTCAAAATAAATTATTTTTAGTAAGTAAACATTTTACTTTTAACATCTCATACCATAGTATTTATTTTGTATTACTTAACTTATAAATTGAGATCCAATTACTGTGATCAGTATGTTCGTTAGATATGATTATATTTCTATTAAGACGTATATTTTCAGTGTATTCGCGAATATATAATCGTAATTAACAGTCATCCCATAACAAAACAACCCAATCTAACGTTTACAAACATACAACAATAATTTTTGCATTTCTCTTGATCTAGCAATGGAAATTACTGTTCTATAGAATTGTGGTGATTGCCTAATGAAGAGAAGATTTATGAAATTTTGCATAAGACAATATTATTTACGAGGCAAACATAGACGCATATATTAATATATATTAATACGACGATAACAATTACGTATAAATAAACTGTAGTTGCCAGTTCACGCAGAGAGAAAATAATAAAATGTATGAACCATTTTATTATTTTCTATAATTCTTTCAATTTTATCAACCATATATGTAAATTGTTTTTACTACAAACTTAAAAGTATATCATACACAATACTGCAATAGCAAGAAATTTTTTTTGAAATATTAACGGGGCTATTTATGTAGTGTTAATGTAAACATAATATATTTGAATGTGGTTTAATCATTAAGAATTATATGTTTTAATTGGCTGAGCATTAGCAAAGCTTTTCACTGGAAACTATTAATTTCTGTAAATTTCTGTCTGTCTGTCTGTTTACATACTGAAAATATTATCAGCTTTGTTATTTAAATGTGAATGACAGAAAAGGGCCAATTACATACAAATTGATGAAAAACGCGTCAGCACGCTTCCCGACACTTGAATGATTATAATATTCGGATTAATTAATTACATTTACGCAATGAATTACGTCTTAGAAACTATGAATTGACGCATAAACTAATTCTAAATTTAATAAATAATTTAGAATTAAAGTGTTTATATTAATTTTTCCAACTTATCTTAAATTTAAACACTACTTAAACACTATTATAAAGGTAATATTGTGTTAATATTTAAAAACTATTTTGTAAAAATTAAAAAAGTTAAGAACGCCTTTTCTAAATTTGTACCTTACAAAACTGTTGAAAATGGCCGAACGAGCTATAAATGTCAAAATTTATGCAAATCACTTGCAAAATTACCGTAAATTCATAAAATTAATTCAATTTTAGTTAGCAGAAAATTCATATAATTTGAACATTGGCACGAAAATGTTATAAATTCGAT
This sequence comes from Homalodisca vitripennis, assembly GCF_021130785.1. Lineage (NCBI taxonomy): Eukaryota > Metazoa > Arthropoda > Insecta > Hemiptera > Cicadellidae > Homalodisca > Homalodisca vitripennis. The sequence continues at coordinate 58,102 of NW_025778850.1, read as the reverse complement.
TTTAACGGACAAATTATTGTGCAGGCTACTAGTGTTTAGGGGATTACAAATTTAAGATATACCTGTAAAGACCTAAATTAACTTTGGAAAGAATGCTAAAAGTTTACTTTTGACTGTAAGTCATATCACATTGTGATAATATAAATATATTTCAAAATTATGAGTAAGCGCGAAAAAAGTAGCGTAATTATAAAAACGTATCCTATGTTAGAACGTGTTAACAAACTATAAACGCTAAATGAATCGAAATGCTAATAACAGTCTGGAGTAAAATTAAGTAAGGAGTTGGCCATGTTTCTGACATCTTGTGTTGTGTCAGTAACAATTTTATAAGATTGAACAAGTAGACAGTTTCCTATCAAAGCCTGTTGTAAGCAAAATGCTAATACCAGTCTGGGGTAAGGTGGTTGAGAGGTTGAAAGGACTTCAAATACCTTATGAATATTGAGTCGGATAACAGGTTATACGTCCACATAACCACTTGTAGCACTCAATGTGATGTGCGACTGACAATGATGTGAATAACTTGGATATGTGATTACTTTTTATTGTTTAACTGATTAGCTATAATTTTCATCGAATATACACTAAATATTTTTTTATTTTTTAAGATTGTGCAATTATGTTTTTAGAAGGACTTGCATCATGTCGTTATTTACTTTATAACTAGGTACATTTTAAACAGCTCATATCTTGGAATTGCCTAAAAAACAGTGGACCAGTAGGAAAATGTTGGAAAACATCAAGAACAACTTTAAAAAGTAAACAAGGAAAATAAAGAAATTGCTAATCCATGACACATTTTATACAGAAATTATACGAGTATTCAGAAAAAATGTTGACATGAACATAAATAAGATAACATAAATAAGATCACACATCAAATAAGATAAAAAATCTAATTGGAAATCCAAAAGATAAAATTTTAAATGAAAATAAAAGTGTAATTTACAAAATTAACTGTGAAGACTGTGATAAGATTTACATTGGCCAGACAAAACGAAACATTAAATATAGATTTAAAGAACACGAAAGATATTATAATTACTGTCAAATTCAAAAATCGGCTATTAGAAACAAATCACACTTTTAAAAGTTTCACATTATTTAAACAAGTCATAAGTGAGAAGAACTTGACGCTTATAAAACATATACATAACAAAACATAAAAATAAAATATTGAACAATGATTTTGGACCGATTCAAAATTCACCCTTTCTTTAAAATATAACAAAATTCATTTTGACCCAAACTTTTTTTTATACATATATATATTAATATTTATTTTATTTTACTTTAAATTAAACTAATCTTGTATTGATCTTTACTCAGCTGATAATTAATTTGAAATGTTAAATATTTATATTATTCAAATTTTTATTTCACACCTGACGATGGCATCTTTGATACTGAAAGGCCTCGTGTATAAAAACAAAATTATTAGAGAATTGTGAATGTTCGTTTATCAATATTTACAAAATATTTCAACTTGTTTCTTTATTGTTACCATCATCAGTTCGTGTGATTAACAATCATATGAGATTTCCATGTAATAAATTTCCAGAATCAATTCGAGGTACAAAAGAATTGATAATATGAACATATTTGTGAAAAGTTTTAAACATTCGAAGACACTATGTTTTTTCCGTAGGTTCATATATAACTGAGTTATGGTTTTGTTTAAGTTTGAACGGCCAGTATATGGAAACGAAATAAAAAGGAACTAGAGCCAGCTTAATGAATGGATTTAAATCACGATTTCTGGTTTAACCATTAAAATAAAATTCCAATAATATTATTTTCTTATATTTAGATACTTTTTGAAACTGAAAATGAATACTTGCATCGGTGCCTTTATCTCTTTTAATAATATACATAAACATTTTACAAATAAACATTTTTTAAAATTTATAATAGATATTTATATATATATTATATATATATATATATATATATATATTATAATATATATATATATATATATATATATATATATATATATATATTATATATATATATATATATATATATATATATATATATATATATATACTGTACTATACGTTTTAAAACTTAACAAAGATATATGTTTACCTGATGGCTCCAAAAGGGTTGTAGGAACGTTTAGCATATGATTTTATAGATCTGTTTATGGTATTGAAAGCAGTATTTAAATGTTTAATTGCTTCGAAAGTAGACTACGGTAAATATACTGTATCTACTTCTTTATTTCTACAGGCTGCTTCGTTTTTATTTAACTGTCTCTGAATCAAAAGCACATATGACAAGGAGAAAGTGATGATTTAATTCTAAATGCTGATTTACCCTTACATGAGTAAAATACTTCTATAAAGATAATTCAACACCAACATTTGGTAATCACCGATGGTGATCTTCTATGTCCTCATACAGACTGCTTTAACTTTTTAAATTCAATTCTAACTGCCAATATTTTCTAAGAACTACTCAGTAATAGAATATTTGTAACCATTTTATACAAAGTTTTGTGTCTTCTTTTAGTCAAACAATAAATATGAAATAATTTACACAAGAACCGTGTACACCTTTATATTATTGTGAAATAATAATATTATGTATTTTATATTTGAATTATACCATAACCTTTGAAGGTAATATATAAAATATACTATAATAAAAAAGTAAATAATAGTATACAGTTCAATGGATCTGGATCAGTGTGGCATTTTGCTGTAAATGAGCAAAGTGTAATTTTTTTAAAGTGAGAAAACGATAAAGATATGGTTATAAGCTGATAAAAGTAAAGTAACCATCTAAACTTAAAAGCAGGCTGGCATGTGGTGTGAGAGATGGGATGAAGGGGGGTCGTGGACTGGAGACGTGGGTGGTCTAACAGCTCTTCTGTGGGAACCAATCCAATTACTGTGGGCTGAGAGGCTCAGTCTGTGTCCTTAGCCCCATTATAACCTTACGTCCTGGCCAACACCGTTTACAACAAAGTAAAGCCATAGCTGTCTCTCCCCACTGTTTATAGCATGCCATAGTAGTTACTGTTTTATGGAATAGCTGCAAATGAAAACCAAATAGTGTATATGGATTTTGTAAAATATTACATATTATACTTTAAACTTCAATTTTTCTCGTATCAACAAAGAGAAACCCGTACAAGTTTCAGTATTTATGTAAACTATAAAACAAGCATTATAGGTTGCCTCTTCGTAGAGTATACACTTGGAATGCACTGTTAAAAGTGCCCTAATTTATTCTGTCACCAATGTTGAGATTACCTTGTTAATACAATGAGGGAAATCTGTCAAAAATGCATGTTTATGGTCATTTTAATTTACTCTGTTCTTAGTATTATTTTTAAAAAAGCTGATTTTGCCTTCTTTCCCCATCAAGGATGTAAATAAGTCCCACTCGGGATTCCCTAACGATTACAGATAAAGCAATAAAAGCCGGTACATCGTTAATGCGCCACTGAATCTACTTTTTTAAGTAACAGTAATATTTTTGTCAAGTGACAGAGATGGGCTCCAAGGAGTCAGAAGGAAATCTTAAAAAAGAGCATAGGTCGAGTAGTACATCGAATTAAAGACCTTTATTAGAAGAGTACAATACCGCAAATCCATCCTCAAAAGCAGTTTAAAAATTACGCTGGCTTGAATTTTTAAACATTTGCAATGTAGATCCCATTATAGATGGTTTAATAATCTTGTATTGGCTCAAGTTAGTAAATTTAAACTTAGTAAAATGATACTGGACGTAAGCAATCAAGTTTTAAGTTAAGTTATTGACTCTTTATATATAGTAAAGGATGGTCTACACGGAGTTCAGCAACAAAATTTACGTAAGCATAGCTGAAGATGTACATAAGCATAAAGGGGTAGTTAAGCAGAAGTGCATGATAAATGGAAAACATATTATCAGTTATTAAAATAGAAAGTTATAGGTTGCACTTTACTTGACGTAGCCTTCATCTTCAATTGCAATTTAAAACAATGTACATCTTGTTTTACAACAGTATACTGTACGATAAACGTATCGTGTATGCAACTTCGTATTTATAAACAAACATATTAAAATGTGTACATTACAAATAATAAATACAAACAGTGAAAAGTAAGTTATATCCCAGTGTTACCTGTGTAAAAGTAGAGCTTGAACGGACAATACTGCTGACTGCCAGGTTCTTATTGTACATAAAGGAGAGAGCAGAGTACGACTGAGTGGTTGTAACTTTCAGTCAAACGAGCACAAAACTTATTTCCCAAGAGAATACGGCCAGTGAATTCCTTGTAACAAGGAAATACTAAGTCTTTATTATAGAAGATTTTACAGTGTATTGTTCTAAAAAATTCAATACTAAACACTTTAAAGTCGATAGTGATTAATTAGAATATGTAATTTATTGAATAAATCATACATCTTTCAAAATATGTCATTACGACTGTACAATTAATATATTTATTTATTAAATTAATTAACCTGTTTTAAACATAGTGGAATTCGTTAATTGTTTTAATATTAATATTAATATTAGTAACACCTCGTATCAACTAGATTATTCTTAAAATGAGCGTGTATAACCTCCGTACGTTTAGAAAGTGTTACGCACATGGATTCCAAACCACTTCAGTTATAGTATCGGTTGCATGTTTTTTATCCCCCTCAATATTCAATGTCTTGAGTACCAAGGGAAACTGAATAAATTTAAAGGTTTATGAGGATAAAGTTTTATATATATATATATATATATATATATATATATATATAAAACTTTAAAAGCAGCATACAATTATTTTCTGAGTGACTTGCTTTTACAAGAAGTTTGGTTACAACAAACAAAGTAATTAATACCTCATTTGCCCAACAGGAGACTTCCCCAAGGCCGTTAGAGGGCTGTTTAAAATAAAATATGTTCTGGTTGGAAAAAACCATTTATACTATTTAAAATAGTAACAAGTTTATGTTTAGTTTCGATATAGCAGTCTTAGACAATATTATATTGCAGGAAGTTGTAAAATTAGGAATCTTTTTTACTATTATTTACTAGTTATAGTAAAAAACCCAAAATGCATCAGGTAGCCTACTTGTAACATTTATGATATTATATAAGTTAACCTGCATCACTAATTTGTTTTATTTGAAATAACATTCTATGTGCTTTAAATATAACCACGTGCATGGGTATAAATTGTATTCATGATATTTAAGTGTACAGCTTAAATGATTGACAAAAGCCTAGAATTGTTTTAAGTATATAATTGCTCTTAAGTATATAATTGTAAATTTCACGTGAGACACTTAGAGTCTCCTACGTGACAACAATAATTTATCAACCTGGCTGTCATATTTTGTTGTTGTATTTTCAAAACACAACGATTTCATTAGAACAATTATAATTTTGTTACAGGCTGCCAAGAAAATGCTTCTGAATTTTAACGAGCTGATGTAAAAACACAGTAATATACTGATGAATGTAAGCTAATTCAGCCTCAGGGTTACATGTACTTTATGTAATGTTATTGGCAACGGTTGGAAATGAATATTGAAATCATAGTAGATAGTAATATGGGGTTCCTGGCGCACTTTCGGAGCCAACCGAAAAGCAATGTAAAATACTGTTCAATGTACCATAAAGGAAGCTGAGAAATAACACAGCAAATCTCAATGAAAAATTAACCGAATCTACAGTCGTTCGTCTCCAAAAGCGATCGGTACATTACTATCTACTCTGTGGAATGAAAAATTAACCAAATCTGAGCTTCTACTTTCTTAAGCTGTGCTTTGTAAAATGTTGTCAAATCTGCTACGAATAAAGGATTTATCTTAATAAAATTTAATCAATTTAAAACATTTTTACTAAAAACATACTGTACTTTAATAAAAAACTTTTCTACTAAATAAAACAACATGAACTCACCAAGCTCTCTTCAGTTTCTAGCATTTCAAAAACTTACAAAGAAAGACAATTTTAACGAGTTCAACGAATTACCAAAACATTTTAAAGAACAGTTGATACTTTCCTTAAATGATACAGAATTCAAAGAACTTGTAAAGTCTTTTGCAGAAAAAACGTCTAATGGAGTGTTTTACTATCGGCAAAAAACTAAAAAAGTAAGGGATTACATATTTAATATAATTACGAAAGATATTGAAAAGAAAGTAAAAAAATAAACAAACAGAGAGTTTTCATCGTTTTTTTATGACATTTTTCCCATATTATACGTTCTTTCAAGATAATCAAGACTTAATTGATGAATTTCTTAGGAATTTTTGTGAGTATCAAGATTTATCAACACAATTCATTAAAAGAGCATTATAGAATTTTTCTTATAGAATATAGCCACATTTTGTGTGAAACAAAAGGTATTACTGTAGATAATATTCCATGTGATTCCTATGAAGAAAGACACCAACTATGGTTATCAAAACAGTACTATGACGTGGGGAGGGACTGCAAGTTTTAGAGTTAAGACTTTATTCTACAAAGTTAATTGTTATAATTTCTTTATCTTTTATAGTCTTCTTTCCAGTAACAACCAAGTGTAATTTTTCATTTTTGTTTAATTCTTTAATCTTTTTTTCATCCAAAACAGTCAAAAATCTGTTCGGCAAGTGTACTTTACAATCTTCCAACTCGGCAATTATTGTAAACCCGAATTTATCTTTCATTTTCTCCAAATTCAAGATTCTATGTTTCTTCCTTTCTTCCAATTTATTTAACTTCTTATACTCTTTAAACTTACATTCTCCAATATCATTTAACTCCTTCAAGAACTCCATTTAAAATAGAAAAAATTTAAAGACGGAAAAAATGAAATTCGCTAACCTTCACTCGAGAAGTCGGGGAGAATGTGAGTAAAACCGCATTCTTTTCAAGAGGTTCTTCGTTTAATTTCTCCAAATGTACTATAAAATCATCGAGGATTTCTGGCTTAAAATCGTAGACAAATTCAACATCCAGATAATGAAAAAATACAGGTAATATCTTTTCATAATAAACGTGTGTGTATCGATACCTACAAACCTAATGTATTCTTTGAAAAGGAAAATAATTTTGTCAATGGTTCCAAGAGATAAGTAAAAATTTTTTATTCTGTTTTCTAAATTCTGTAACAAATTTTGTTTGCTTCTTGTCTCCATATTGCAATTTTGTAAGCAGGTTATTCAAATGTGTTAATTTATTTCGAAATTTCTTAGGTTTAGGTCTTTCTAACAAAATTAAATTACAACCTCTACAAACTAAATATCTTTTATCGATAATTTCTCCTCTATTAGAACACTTGTAACAGTTGGCATTATACTCTTCCATTTAAACAAAAAGATTTTTTTATAAATGGAGATTATGGAACTAAGTCTGCCGAGATATAAATTTTTCAGCGCAAATGTTTGTGTTTACATTTCTACAACAGAGATAAATAGAAATAATTTCATTCTATTGTACAACTATTTAGGATATTATGTGTACGATTATAAAGATTATTACGGGAGAAATCGGGATTTTTCAGTGGCGAAAGAGTATATTTTTGAAGTTTTAGAAGGAATGAAAGAGAATAATATGAACATCATCAATTATTGTAAAAGACAAAATGAATGATTGTGTCTTTGGTGTAGTGTTGTTAGTGTGCGTGTTTGCGCTATGGGAATCACATCACATTCAACTTCTACGGTGTCTATTGTTTAGAGACTTGGCCCTGCACTGCTACTGTCCAACCAAGTTAATGGCTAGGAGCTGTAATTCGGGTCTTAGACTCTGGAATTTTTTTGTTCCCAAGTCTCATTTTTTCTTTGGTAACTACTGTGTAGAAGTTGATGGAGAGATTCAATTAGGGAATTTGTGTCGGGTGTTTTGTAAGTGTAATGTTGTATTAATGAACGATGTGAATGATGAATGTAATGAACGAATTAAGGAAGAGAAGGAATTAAGGAATGAAGTGGAAAGGTGAGGAAGCAAATGGCGCGCCAACCACAGTTGTCATTACTCGGCTTGTTCTATAGTCATTACACTATGGCCACTCGTGTAAAGACTTGTCCCCAACCACTGAACGACAACCATGTCTTCCTCAATAAAAAGCGCGCCTGAAGCTCTGGGATTTGAACCCAGAACCTCAGGCTTTGAAGGCAAGCGTCTCTTACCAACTGAGCTACGGAGAGTCTCGAAAGTTATAAGCTATATCTCTGCTATATAAGTTGTTCAAAATTAGGAGTGCTAGTTTACAAATTTATTAATAATTTTATATTTCAAAAACCACTCAACCGATTTTAATGAAATTTGGTACACATATAGTAAATACTTAACTCTTTCGACTTAACTTATCCATAAGGGTGAAATCATCCCCTATTTCTTAATATTCATAAAAAAATAAAAAAAATTATCAGAAAAATCTGAAACTTCAAAAACAAGCGAGTTCAACTTAAAATTTCATGAAAATAACAAAATTTTCAAAAACTACCCCAATCATCCCTTATCTTAAAACTCTTATATCTCGAGAACTATTGGAGCTTTTTTGCTGAAATTTGGTATATAGGATCAGTAAATATTAAAGTATTTTTTAAAATCATAACTTCCGGTCCAACCCTTAAGATGACCTTGGAATAGTTTTTTGTTAATATCATCCCCATTTTTTAAGATATTCTTTTGAAATTAAAAATGAATACTTATATCAATGTCTTTAACAATTCTGTAAAGTTTTAAAAATTATCCGATGAATAATAGTGAAAATAACGTGATGTTTACTGAATTTCTCTAATATCGTTCTTAATCACATCATAGGCTAAAAATTTCTCAGAAACCACAACCACATAACAAATCGCGTTTGTAACAGCTTTTTGAAAATCCATATTGATAATTATATCGTTCTTTGAACCAGAAATATTTGTCAAACTCTTTGTTGTATCAATGACATAAATAGGTCTATTCGCTAAAAATTCTTTAGGATTGTAATACATTTCCTTATTATTACAGTAAACTTTCTTAAAATCTTGATACATCTGATACATGATTCTGAAAAGACCTCCGGAAATGTTTAAATTTTGTAATTCATCTGGATAATAAGAACCGTTCAATTTTACTCTGATATTTTTTACATTCAAACTATCAAACTTTGAAGGATTTTTCTCTTGATTATTCTGTCTATCTGTTTGAAAACCTATGATAACGAACTTGGGATTGAAGATATTTCTATAAAATATTTGTGATATCGAACGAATAAGTTGTTCCGGAAATACCTTTTTGTTCAATACATTGCCAATCTAGAAAATTAAACATAATGTTTTGACTTTTTGTAATTTCATCAATCAACCTTATTTTACTCGTGATTTTATAATCAATCATTGGAACTCTAATAAAAAAAATCTGTAATTGTTATTTTTCCATCAACAGGCATAACATTTCCAGTTGCAGTCTTCAGAATCACATCATCGTCTTCTGCTCTTATAAAACTTAGATAAAATCCTCCTTTATAGATCGGAATAGTAACATTTTCAAAAAAATCCTAATCCAAAATGAGATAAATTTCCAGCTGCTTCAAAAACACCAAATTTAAAATCTGATTCAAAGCCATTAGAAGTTTGAGAAATAACATCACTTTTTGAATACGAAATAGTTCCTTTAATTGTGCTTAATTGGCCACAGTTTTCGACTTCTTCTATCAATTTATTGTGTTTTCTTACTTCAATCTTAGAAAATAAAAACGGTATAAAATTATCGATTAATCTAACATTATCAGTTCCAAGATATGCTTGACCATCTTGTTTTGTTAAAGTTCCAGAAATATAAAACTGGAAGTTAGACGAGCAAAAGTTATCTCCAAAATCAATATTAAACTCAGTTCTTTTATTCGGTTCATTCAAATGTTGTTTACTAATTGGATAGAAATTTTTAAAACTCCGCCCTTTCAATATCACTAGCATATTTTCTGTAGTCCGCCATTTAATAAGAGAAAATTTAGAAATTTTAAACATCGTGTATCATTTTTTCATCGATCTAATGTACGTTTTTATAAGAAAAGATATAAATTTTAGTAAAATAATTAAAAAGATTAGAGTCATTTTTAATGATCTACTTCGTCATATTCAGGATTCTCTTCCTTAAATTTTGCGATCTCGGTCACATATTTCAATAAAATCTGCACAGGATAGTAACCGCTATCTATAATATTGTTCCAATCAACTGTATCTTTATTTTCATCCAAAAACTTTATACTCAAGTGTTGATAGAGACAAAGAACAGACATATGATCTTTTAATTGATAATGTATATTTTCTTGAATGAACTCTGATGATAAAGTTTGATATTTAGCAATGTTATACCAATTCAATTTGTTTACGTATAATCTCATCATATCTTCGGATAATTCATATTTTTGAGAAATGTCATCCCAATGTTCTTTTTTTCAAATCTCTTTCGTGTTGCATGATAAAAAGATCGAAAGCACTGTAACGTCCCGCCATCTCTATTTATTAGGAAAAAATTTCAAAATCAAGTTTTTATAAATTGACTCTTTTTTGAGTTACATTCAGCACATTTTCCCGAAATTCTTTTAACTCCGTTAATGTTTGCATAGTATTTTATATCATTTGTTGCAGTTTTTTCTTTACATCTCACACAATATATGAGCGCCATTTATATAAGGAAAATTAGTCATCATAGCCGCCTACTCCATTAAATCTGTTGTCGATGTTTTCAAAAGTTTTATCGACATCTTCTTTAAATTTATTAAAGTTTTCTTCTAGTTTATTTACTTTATCGAGATATATAAAGAGTATCGATCCTCTATTCTTTTAAGTAATTCATTATTATGTGTTGCTTTCTCATTGAAAACGTGTACCAAAATTTTCAAAAACGTTTACTTTCTCATTGAAATGTGTATCAAAATCTTCCAGAATTTTGTTAATTACTTCACCAACTAATACATTAACATCATTTTTATATGTATTAAAGTTTTCTTCTAGTTTATTTACTTTATCAAGTAATTCACCAACATCGTCTACTGATCTTCTATTTCTGGCTTCTAACTTGTCATAGACTTCTGTTGTAAAATCTTTAACATGCTGTTTATGATTCTCATAATTTTGTTTTAGTTCATTAAACATTTTAATAGGATCTTCTAATTGAATCATTACAACAACATCAAATGGATTAATTCCTTTACTAACACCGCTAATTCTTTTTCCTTTAAAATCTAAGGCATTTTTAACATTCGGATCATGTAAATCAACAATATCGATGTTTTCTGATAATTTTAGAGGTTTTAAAATTTGTTCTTTAACAACAACATCATGTTTTTCAATACCAGGTCGAACACCGACAATTCTTTTCTTATTAGCCAAACTAACATAATTCTTTTCAACTTTGATCGCTTCAGTAATTTCATCAGCTTTTTCGATGTGAGACATTAAATTGGTAAATAATTTTTTTACACCATCATCAACTTCTTTTTCCAATGTTTTTATTTTATCAGCAACTTCATTTGAACTCATGAAATTTGCAAGTTTGTTATCATATTCTGCTTTAAAATCTTCAATCTCGACAGCAAACATATCTGAATCTGGAAGGTTTTGTAATAAATTTTCTAACTTGTTATCAAACTCATTTCTCAAACTATTATTATCTACATTTTGAATAATTTGTGTTCCAAATACGTCAAAAATATTTTGTGAATCCATATTTATTAAGCAATAATTTGTTAACAACTTCTTTAAAATCTTTACCATTACTCAGTTCATTCAACACAAAAACACATAAATGACCACAGATTGGGGGATCTTTATAGTCTTGAATCTGAGAATCATTGTAGTAGACGCTTGATTTTTTCAAATATTTAATCAATTCTATAGGTGGTTTGTCCTCAATTCTTCCATACGAATCAAAATAAAACGCAATCTTATCATTTTTATAATAGCAAATCCAATGTGTTCCACTTCCCATAATCGAGTCTAAATTCACAATTCCACATTCAAATTTCTTAACTTTTTCAGGTAATGTATCTCTCATGAAGATTCCTCTAAAATGTTTAATATTTTTGCAGATTTCTTCCAATTCCCCGAATGTTAAAGGTTTAAATTTTTTTTTCAATGTTTGATTTCACGTAATTCAAAGTTTTTTTATCTAATCCAGATCCTGTAACATCTTCCAACTCTTTATCTAACCAATTTAAAATGTTTCGAACAATAGGAATCACATCTTTTTTAACGATTGGAGCAGCTTTACGAACATAAGGAACAACATTTTTAACAACTGGAATATTTTCTCCAAAATCTAATAAATCTTTCAAAAGTCCCCCATTTTTAAGTTCTTTCAACTGATTATAAGAAAATTCTATTCTGGTTCCTTTATTGTTTTTCTTATGTTTTTCGAGTTTATTGTATTGTCTATTTGTTAAAAATATCTTATCTTCACCATTTTTTAGTTGATCTATTTTAAATTGAATACTAACGGGTATTTTCTTCTTAAAAGCGGATTTTATTTTTTCTTTCTGATTTTTGCTGAAATTTACATTCACCTCCATTTATATAGTTAAAATTTCAAGTTCTCTTCGATTCCCATTCCTAGTTTTCTCTTCAAAAACATTGCTCCAGCTGTTGGAAGCGCAACAAATCTTTCACCTAAACTAGCATCTTTTGATAAAAATCTATCCATTGCTTTATCTTGCAAAACTTTATCTGCTATATGTCTGGAATTTGTGTCTCTATGTTTTGCATAAAAAATATCGTGTTCCATAGCAGCTTGGTCTAATTTATTTATACCAGGATCTCCTCTTTTTAGTCTTTTTTCGAGTTTTGTGCCAGGCCCCAGATACTGATAAGTTGGTACGTGTAATTCAAAAGGTAAATTGTTGATAAAATCATTCAAAAGTCCACTACCCTCAATCATAGATGAACTTATTGCCGGCAAAACTCGTTTTAAATATTTAATTCCATCAGGTTTTTCAATCATTTCATCAAGTTTGTTCGAAATAAAATCCTTAATCGCTTTCTTTTCGTTCAAAAAATTGTTGTTTCCAGCCTTTTCTTGAGCATAAATATAATTAATAATTCCATCGAGTTTTGTCAAATCGTCGATATATCTGTATTCAATCTTATTATCACTGTATTTTCTTACACCTGATCCTTCGATTCGTTTTTCCCAAATTGGTTTAATCAAATTGAGATATTTTTTACCTTTACTTGACTTTGGTTTCTTAGTTGATGGATCATTATTTTTGTAAATTGAATCAGATTTCCATAAAATTTCTGTATACTTTTTCAAGTCTTCTTCAGAATATAAACCGTCTTTTGGAACATCAGTGCCTGTTAATAATCTCCATAAACCTTGAGTTCCTTCATATGTTTTTTCATTAATAATGATATCATTATGTTCAAAATTCACGGGCAAATTTCCAATCATAAAACTTTTCTTTTTTCTGTCCCAATACAAACCAAATTTATCATCCTTTGCTCTAGGAAGAAATTTTTTACCAATTTCACCAATTATTATATCCGTTGTTCCAGGACTTATTGGTTCAACTATGGTAGAGTCTTCAATGATTCGAGGTCTAAATGGTGTTGAAGATGGTAATTTTGGCAATTCAAACTCAGATTCTGGTATCGAAATATCAGCAAAATTGTCGTACAACTGGAACCAAATTCATTAAATTTTGATTATCGCTTAAAACATTTTCAATTTTGCCCTCAACATTTTTTATTGCAGATGTTACAGGTTGATTAATTTTTTGAATAAATTCTTGTTCTTTTTCATCAATTCGAATCTGTTCTTTAAATTCTTTGATTAATTTCTTTTCTATTTGATCAAGTTTTTTTGCTTCTTCTGAAGTTACGTTCGCCATTTATTTAGGAAAATTTTGAAACGTAAACGTGGAACGTGGAAACGTGAACACGAAACGAGAACACGAAACGTGGAACGTAAAACGTGAACGTGGAACGTAAAAACGTGAACGTGGAACGTAAAAACGTGAACGTGGAACGTAAAACGTGGAACGTAAAAACGTGACCGTGGAACGTGAAACACGAACGTGAAACGTAAACACGAACGTGAAACATGAACGTGAAACATGAACGTGAACGTGGAACGTGAACATGAACGAGAACGTGGAACGTGAACGTGGAACGTGAACAGATTTACCGTTTTTTTTTCTGTTATTTTCATAATGTAAATAAAAATTAAAGATAATATAAAAATAATTGTAACAAATATTTTATCGAGACCACTGAGCAGCATTTATATTAGAAAATTTATTCAGATATTTACCATTTTTAGGCTTCAAAGTTAGATTAATAGTTAAAAATCCGTAGTCTTCCTTCCAAATTTTATCACATAACTCAATAAAGTGGTTAAAAACTCATATCAGATCCCACATAATTGTTGTAAATTTTTCTCGAATAGTGATCGTCTTGCTTAAAAACACACAACATATTCAAATTATTTCTAATAACTTGTTTATCAACCTTTGAAAAGCATTGGGAAAGATAGATACAAGATATGTTTTTGTGACGAGACATTACGAAATATTCTTTAATAACGTCCTGATTTTCCAAAATACAATCATCAAAAACGATTAACGAATTGGGTTTACATTCGCTTAACGGAACTATGTCCTCGGAAGCATTATAAAAATATGATATTTTCTTACTTAAGTTCTTCTCAATATTTTCAAATCTTTCTTGTAATTTTTTATAGGCGTCTTGTTCTAAAGATTTACTAAAAACATACAAATTGGAATAAGGAATCAACCTATTGTAGATAAAATTCAATAGTAAAGTTGTTTTTCCACATCCACTTGAACCAAAAATTAACAATCTGATTGGTTGATCTTTCTTATTTTCTTCAAACGTTTGAAGTTTTATCTGATCTTTTTGCTTTAAAAATTTCTCCATTTAAATAGAAGATTTTCATCTTGAAGCAACGCTTGCGAAAATGAAGCTGTTCAAGTTGACTTCAGAAAGCTCTAAATTAGTTTTAAACTTGGAACATCCTATACACTTAGAGGAAGAATCAAATTATTTTATCGGTTTTAAGCGGTTTTTATTCTGACAATTTTTGTAATAAATATTAGTGAAAGTTCTCCTTATTGTATAGGATTTAGTGAGAAGAACATAACAAAATATTATGGTTTAAACAAAGGATATTATACTTTCGATCAAATTAAAAATTCCCTTAAAAATTATCTGAAAACATTCAAACAATCAGATAAATCTTTAAACTTTGACGAAAACAAGTTTGAAATGCAAAAAAATTATCTCTCTAATAAAATTCAAATAAAATCACCAGTAAGAATAATGTTTTAAGCAATTATTGTAGAATTGTTAGGGTTTGTTCAAGAAACTATTGAGCCAAATCAGGTATATTTAGGAAATAAAACGCCAAAATTTAGACCGTTTGATGTAATTGAAGTGCACTGCAATCTCGTTGAACCTAGTTTTGAAAATCATACCGAACATTTACACAAAGAATCTGAAATTTTGTACACTTTTTTCCCAAATGTTGCTTATGGATCAAAAATCAGTGAAAAACCGAATGAAATCGATTATATTCCAATTAGAAAAAATATTAAAAGAATTCAAAAAATCGTTCTAACTATACAAGACTCTGAGGGAAATTTATTAAATAATGAGAGTAAAACAACAATATATTTAAGATTGAAAAAAGGATTAAAATGGACCCCAAAATATAAAAAAAGCTTCGAAAACATACATTCTGAAGGTAGGGGTGATTCGCCCCCGCCTTCAAACTTTCAAAAAAACACTGTTTTCATTAATGAATCTGGGCTTTATTCTCAAAATAAAAATTACTAGTTAAATGGAGTCAGTTGTAGACCTACATTCAATAACAAAGACATTGTAACGATTGTAGACTAAAGCAATGTAATCTGGTTTAAAACTAAAGATGTTGCAGAAGTATTAGAATATGAAAATACTAGACAAGCTATCATAAATAATATTGATAATGACGAGAAAATAGCCTTTAAATATATAAATTACAAGAGTCTATGCCATAGACCCTTTCAAAATCTTCATCCTGACACTATTTTCATTAATGAATCTGGATTTTATTCTCGAAATAAAAATTACTAGTTAAATTTCTTTTCTATCTAAATGGAGTCAGTTGTGAATCTACTCAAATTCAATAATAAAGAAATTTTAACATTTGTTGACGAAAATAATGAATTTTGGTTTAAAGCAAAAGATATTGCAGAAATATTGGAATTTAAAAATACGATGAAAGCGATTAGAGATCACGTTAAAGACAAATATAAAAAAAGCTACGATAACATAGATTCAGAAGGGGGGAACGAATCGTTCTTACCTTCAAACTTTCAAAAAAACACTATTTTCATTAATTAACCTGGCATATATTCTTTAATACTGAAATCAAAAACGAAGATAGCAGAAATGTTTCAAGATTGGGTTTTAGAAGAAGTTTTGCCAAGTATTCGTAAATTTGGTGTGTACAAACTTGAAAACAAGATTAAATATTTAGAGGACGAAGTAAAACACTTGCAAATTAAAGATGAAATGAAATCATTGAAAATAGAGAATCAAGAATTGCGAATGGAATTAATGAAGAGAGATATGGTATGTAAAGATTTTGATAAGAAAAAACACCATGTTTTTGTGTTAATTAAGAAGAATCACATGTGGGAATATCCTTATTACGTTATCAGAGCTCAGAAACGAGAAATACCAAACCGATTAAAACATCTAAAAATAAATTATCCTGAATTAGAGATTTTGTTCATTGATGACGAAACCAAATTCTATCAATCTCTACAACCAAATGAAAGAATCTTTGAATATTTTATACAACGGAAATCATTTTACTACAAATATGGCAGAATCTCGACTGATTTATAGAATATCTAAATTACACGATGAAAATGTTTCTAAATTTTACTAAAAAACTCTCGATTTATTATATTTTGTTTGTAAATGTTTAGCATAACTAGGTAACCATTGTAAAATCTTTTTTTCATATTCACAAGGCATTTCGTTTTTATAACTTTCGCTGAAAATTTTTTTAGCACAATCTTTGCAAAAAGCATCTTTTCTATCTTTACTATACTGCCAGTTATTAAATTCAGAAATATTTTTAATTTCTTTACAAAAGTAACAATTTTTTTCTTCTAAAGTTAATTTGTTCATTTTATCGTATAATTCCTTACAATAACAGTCTTTTCTATTCTCTTCTTGACACTTTGTACATTTCTTTTGAGACTCCATTTATATAGAAAAAATTATTACACGATGAAAATGTTAAACTCTTGAATTATGATATTTTGTTTGTAAATGTTTTTGATAATTATTTAACCATTTTATAGTTCTTCCACATTCACATTGAGTATCTTCATAATATAATCTATGGTGATTCTTCTTTACACAATCTTTACAATATGAGTCTTTCTTATCTCTACTATAGTGATCACTATTAAACTCTGAAATTTTTTTAGTTTCTTTACATTTAAGACATTCTTTATCTTCCAAAGTTAATTTTTCTATTTTATCATATAATTCTTTATGATATTCCCTTTCACAATCTTTGCAATTATAATGCATTCCATCTTTCCTATTTTTATCTTTATAAAATTCATTTAAATCTTTAAATTCTTTGCACTTTGTACATTTCTTTTGATGCGCCATTTATATATAGAAAATTTATATTACAGTTTTGACTTCTTCAATTCATATTCATAAAACTTTCCGGTTATTTCTTCATTATTTAAATCTTTTATACTATAAGTTACAGGATCTGTGTTATTAATTTGATAAATCACAAAGATTTCTCTTGACCAATTGTTCTTATATTTGTTCGAAAATGTTTGTTTTTTACTAACAATTTCTTACATGATCATTGACTTTAAATTTAGTTTTCGTGTGAATTTCAGGTGGAACATACTTGAAAACCGACTCTAATAACTCTTTTTCTGCATCTTTACCTACGTCTTTAGGCTTCATTTTGATTGTGCTATGAACAGTATCGTTATATTTCTTTACGATTTCTTGAAGAATATCGATCCATTTAAAGTTTTTATTAATCTCAAAAAGAACCTTCATTCTTTCATTTTGAGTTCTGTTATATCTCTCTACAATACTTGATTTCTCTTCGTTTTCAGTATGATAAATCTTAATGTTGTATTTCCTCAAAACATCGTTAAATTCTTTATTTTTAAACTCTAAACCCTTATCTGTATGAAGTAGGTTAGGAGGTTTGTGATTGATCCTTATGGCATCTTTTACTATATCTTCGAAAGCTTTTGAAATATCCTTGCCGTTTTTTCTTTTGATAGCTCTTGACCAAGCATATTTTGAGAAAGTATCAATAACATTTAACATATACTTAAATCCATCATTTTGATCTGAATAGTTAGACATTATAACTAAATCTGCTGCCCATAAATCGTCAATTCCTAATGTTATAATTTTTCTCTTTTTAAACTTTTTTCGTACTGGTGCATGAATTTCTCGAGCTTCAATCTCTATCTCATCTTTAGTCTTCAATTCTTGCTTAACAGGTTTTGGATTTGGATTTTTTATAAACTTACTCTTGTTTGTCTTACATTTTGAACATTTTGCAGCAATTCTATACAATCCATTTTGAGTTTGAACGATTTTTGAATCTATATTTTTCGTTTTCTTTTTACACTTGTGACAGTGAATTAAATCATCTTCCATTTACATATCAAAGTTTCCAAGTTTATTTAATTCGTCTAATATATCTGTTTTATAGCCATACGGTACTGTATCGATCTTATTTTCTAGGACAATTCTCTTATCATCTTTAGCGTTCAGTGCCAGCTTGTTTATGGTAACAGTGTACAACTCATGTTTATAACTTTTGATGACTGTCATCTCCCTAAATTCTTCTTTATCTTCGAACAAACATCTCTTCAAGTTTTCGATATTTATTGTTTTATTTACAACGCTTCTCTTAATTCCTTTACACCTAACTGGGTTTTTATCTAGATATTTGTACGAGTACATCTTAGACCTTAAACCACAAAATTCTTCTAAAACTTCGCTATTTAACTCATCTTTGAATTTCCCTATTACCTTCTTATTTTTAGTAGTGAAACATTCATGATCTTTTGGATAATCACTTGTATCAAAGTCATCTATATTTTCTTTAATAATTTTAAAAGGATCTCGTTTCAATTCTAGAAAAATAACTGTCTGTATCCATGTAACACAGATTCAAATCTGGATCAAAACTTCTTTAATTTGTTGTAATAAAACTCGTACATTAGCAATTTTGAGAGGTCGAGAACTGAAAATCCTATGTAAATCGGTTTGTTAAATTTAACCTTTTGTTTGTACATGTGACTCGCTATACAGTTGTCGTCAAAGATGTTAAAGCATTTGAAATTTGTTTTCTTAGCTTGTTTCATTGAAAATTCTTCATTTCCAAGCTTAATATCACATCTGTTTCTCACATTTTCCATAGATTTTCCAAAACACTGAGTTGTTCATTAGCTTATAAAAGTCCTTTTCAAAGTCGCTTGTAGCTTTGGTTCTCATGTTTGTGTTAAAATCAATGTATTCTTTCATAAAAGGCTTCTGATCGAATGCAATAACTCTATTCACATGTTTCAAAATCATACCTTGTTCCAAATAGAACTTCAAATTTCTCGAATGAACAACGTATTCAGTTTTATCCAGTAGAGTTGTGCAAAGTTTGTTTTTATAATGTTCGGGAGCAAGAGGTAAATCCTTGTGATGTTCGTGTAAATTTGTTGGATATCCAAGATCGACTTCGAGAATATAGCCATAATCTTCGTCGCCAGTGAGTTCTAAAATTGTTTCTTGCCACTCTTCTTTTGTATACGTTTTAGGATCCATCCACTTGATATCACTAAACGGCAGTTTTTGCATAAGACCATACCCATAAAGGTTGTTTGCATCGAGATAGAGTAAATAGTTTTCGGGCTTTGTCTTATCAAAATCTTTTAAATATTTGTTATTTGCTTTCACATATCGTTTAATACACTGAGAAATGCCCCCGCGAATGCCTTTTTCAATCATCAAATACATATTATAATCGTTAATTAGCTGAAGCTCAATTTTCGTTAATTTTAACATTGCGTCCCATGCGAGACTGGGAGCTGTTAGATAGTGTGCCGGATCGAGTTTATAACAATTAAGGCAAATGTTTCTGAAATTTTCGAATATATCAGCAAGCAATAAAACATCTTGGATATTGTACAAATCAGAGTAATTTCCAAGATTTTTCTCTTTTAATTTGTTCCAAACCTTTAAGTAGTGTTGAAAATCTTTCTCAGATATGCTCTCATCTGTCAAAAGTGAATAGAAATCTTGAATTCTCAATTCTTCTGTGTAATCAAGTTTTTTCAATACTGTCGATAAATTCATAGGGAAATATTCCTTTTCCAGATAGAATTTTAAAAATCTCTTCTTCGTCATTTGGCTGTCTTTCTATAATTTCATTCAGTCCATCTTGTATAAAATGATTTGTATGTTTGAAGTCTTCTCTCTTTAGATTTTTAGCTAACTTTTCTATAGACGAGGCCATGAATCTGAACGTGTCTACAAACGAAAACTTGATGAATTTTCTTGGCTTATCACCTTCGAATTCATAGCCATATCCAGAATTTACAGAATAATTTATATATTTTTCATCGGTGTTTGCAATCAAATCAACATTTCCATATTGTTTAGCCAATTCTTTTATGTACAAATGAGTATCGTAATTTGACATATTGTGGCAGAAAACGGGAATATTCTGAGGAAATTTCAAATTTAGATTGCAACATGCATGAGCTGCGCCTCGAAACTTGCCGGTTAAATGACAATGATCTCTCACTTTATTATAACTCTTATCTTTCCAACTATCAGGAGTAAAACCATACTGAATTGACCCAACATCATAAGCAGACCATTCACAGATATGACAAACGTTTGAATTTTGATACGAAATTTCTTCTTCTTCTGTCAATTTCATAGGTTTCATGTTCTTAGAATTATATTTTTTCGCTATGTATTTCGATAATTTATTGAGTTCTTCAAACAATTTTGTCGGGACGTTTTTCAAATCTTCTTCATTTTTGGCACGATAACATATCGGCTTGTACATACGATTGGTCACATTAGACACTAAATATAGAGTAAAACCATAAGGAATGTGCCTCTGAATCTTGGTTGTAGTCGATCTTTGTGGATTGTTCTTGCATGTCGGAATTTTTTCTAATATGCTCTCAAAGTCCATATAAATTACGTACGGATGGTTAAATTTCTTTTGATAATTAGTAAATTTAGTTGTTTGACCTGGAAATGGCATAATTGGCTTACAAACTTCATGATTTTTACAAATTTCTAAATGATCTGTTAAATCTCCAGATTTGTAGAAATGGCTTAAACATCTTCTACAAAGAAATTTTCTTTCCTTATGCTTGGATAACTGAGAACTCACGAGCTTATTTAAATCGGTTATCAAAACATAATGAGATTTGTCTTCTTGTTTAACATACAATAAGTCAATGTTTAACTCAGCGTCATATTTTCCAGAAATTTGTAACGGAACAATGTTAATATTTTCATCAAAACTGTAGACATTGATAGACATTGTTGGATACTTATACTTGGAATTGTAGCTTCGTTTTTCAAATATTTGTATATCTTTCAGAGACATTGGATACTCAAAACCTGAAAATATTTCGTCATTCACAAATTTTTCGTATTGCTTTACACGTTCACAGTCTCTTTCTGGTTTTTCAATAGCACATCTTATTGAGTAAATAAAGCAAAAATCATCTCTATTTTTTATATTTTATACAAGCTTTTTTATCTTTGATATTCTTTGGTAAATCGATGTATGATCCTGCATTCATCATTTCGTGTTTGTTAAGGCTCAAAACTAGTTGTTTACAACTTTTAAATGTCCATCCGGAACCTTTATTTGGATTATTCGTTTGTTCTCGATGTGTTAATTTATTAAATTGCTTAGTAATAAAGTCGTTTACGTCAAAGATTTCGTCTGCTTTGATAGTAAAATACATTAGACATGTTTGCGGTTCACCATTCACTAAAGTTCGTTCGTATTCACATTCCAAAGAGAGATAGCCCTTCATATTTTTAACATTTTCTTGAAATTTCTCGATTAAACTTTTAATTTCTGACCGCATAATTGAAAGATATTTGTAAATTGACATGGAATTGTCGTTCAAGTTTGTTAAAATGTATTGCTTGAAAAGACCGTGTATTGAGGATAAAACTTCTACATCAATGATATTTTCGGATTTTTACTTTAAGAGTTTTATCAATTTCTTCGATCATTTCAGACTTGGTTTTATCGTTAGTACCGATAGCCAACTTTTCAGCTATTGAATGAAGTTTTTCATCATTAAATAGGTCGAGATTTTTCTTTTCAACTTTGAAATTTCTCTTTAATTCACGTAATTTCTCAATATTAAACATGTTTTCGTGATCGGCAATTTTATTTTCTCTAGCCCACTGTCTTAAATAATTTAGTTCATTATTGTAAATTTGCTTGTTTTTTTCATGACTTTTAGAATTATAATGGCGATCATAGTTTTTTCTTAAAATTTCTATTTTGCAGAACGGACATGATATTTTATCGCGCTCCATTTAGATAGAAAAATTTATTTAACTAAATGGTGCTTGTAAACCAACGATTGCGCCGGGTTTACAATAATTGCCGAGTTGGAAGATTGTAAAGTACACTTACCGAACAGATTTTTGACTGTTTTGGATGAAAAAAAGATTAAAGAATTAAACAAAAATGAAAAATTACACTTGGTTGTTACTGGAAAGAAGACTATAAAAGATAAAGAAATTATAACAATTAACTTTGTAGAATAAAGTCTTAACTCTAAAACTTGCAGTCCCTCCCCACGTCATAGTACTGTTTTGATAACCATAGTTGGTGTCTTTCTTCATAGGAATCACATGGAATATTATCTACAGTAATACCTTTTGTTTCACACAAAATGTGGCTATATTCTATAAGAAAAATTCTATAATGCTCTTTAATGAATTGTGTTGATAAATCTTGATACTCACAAAAATTCCTAAGAAATTCATCAATTAAGTCTTGATTATCTTGAAAGAACGTATAATATGGGAAAAATGTCATAAAAAAACGATGAAAACTCTCTGTTTGTTTATTTTTTTACTTTCTTTTCAATATCTTTCGTAATTATATTAAATATGTAATCCCTTACTTTTTTAGTTTTTTGCCGATAGTAAAACACTCCATTAGACGTTTTTTTCTGCAAAAGACTTTACAAGTTCTTTGAATTCTGTATCATTTAAGGAAAGTATCAACTGTTCTTTAAAATGTTTTGGTAATTCGTTGAACTCGTTAAAATTGTCTTTCTTTGTAAGTTTTTGAAATGCTAGAAACTGAAGAGAGCTTGGTGAGTTCATGTTGTTTATTTAGTAGAAAAGTTTTTTATTAAAGTACAGTATGTTTTTAGTAAAAATGTTTTAAATTGATTAAATTTTATTAAGATAAATCCTTTATTCGTAGCAGATTTGACAACATTTTACAAAGCACAGCTTAAGAAAGTAGAAGCTCAGATTTGGTTAATTTTTCATTCCACAGAGTAGATAGTAATGTACCGATCGCTTTTGGAGACGAACGACTGTAGATTCGGTTAATTTTTTCATTGAGATTTGCTGTGTTATTTCTCAGCTTCCTTTATGGTACATTGAACAGTATTTTACATTGCTTTTCGGTTGGCTCCGAAAGTGCGCCAGGAACCCCATATTACTATCTACTAATCATGATTAATAATTTGAAAAAAAGGTTAATAAAATTTCGTATTTCCATATACTTTTACACACAGTATATTAGAGAAGTAATTACACACAGTATATTAGAGAGTTAGTGTAGTTTTAGGTCAAAATAGTCATATTTATGTCAATTTAAAGTATTCAAAAATATCTATCTAGTATTTGTATATATTGAAAAAACAATGTTTTCAGTTTACACGAGTACATCAACACTATTTTAAGTGCAGCCTCTCTTCAGACTAAGACCGCAGTGTATTTAGAGTGTGACTCTCTCTAGAGTACACTCGTAGAGTCTCCAGTAGACTGGCGGTGTTTTACTTGCAGCCTCGTGTATTTCCGAGTGTGATTCTCTGTAGAGTACACTCGTAGAGTCTCCAGTAGACTGGCGATGTTTTACGTGCAGCCTCGTGTATATCCGAGTGTGACTCTGTAGATTTCAGTCGCAGAGTCTCTAGTAGACTGGCGATGTTTTACGTGCAGCCTCTTTCCAGACTAAAGCTGTATTGAATTTCCGTATGTGACTCTCTGTAGATTTCACTTATAGAGTCTCCTGTATACTGGCAATGTTTTACTTGAATCTTCTCTTCGGACTATAGCCGTAGTAAGTATGGGTCTTGGACTCTACTCCACTGTGGATCTACTAATTTAAAATAATATTATTTAAAACAAAATGTATTAATAAAAGTCTTCATCAAAAAGAAGAATAACAAAATATGTATATAAATAAAATTTATAACATTGTCTAGAATTGTTTTAAAATCCAACAAATAATTTGAAACCACATTTCCATTTTTACACAACATGGACTGTTTCTTACAATTTATTATAAAAGCCAAAAAGCTTAAATATAACAATTTTTATAGTTAAATAGAATCTAGAAATATATTATTTTTCTTTGTTGTGTGTACCAAAATAATGTTTTATTTTATACTTTGTAATCGTATTTCCAATAAGTTTGATGACCTTTTCACGTGACATAAACATTTATTTCGACTTAATATTAGCCGCATAACTAATTGTTTATATCCTCGTAATATTGCTCGTGAAATAATACCGAATCTAAGAACGGTGCCGTAAGTAAATGTATAGAGTAACATTCAGAGCTCTCCGGGGAGAGATGGTCGGCCATGTCCGATATGGAACCATCCGCGGTTGATGTGTGTCAATAAAATATTATATCCGGAAGTCACTGTCTGAAGCCTCGTCATTTCAGATATATCTGTTACTTTTGGCCCTATCTCTTCCTACCATTTTATGTTGCCAAGTGTTTGAAGTTTATACTTCGTTATTATTAAACTATCAAAAGAGAAACAGTTCTGAAGTTGTTGACGTACATAAACATACGTTTAAGACACGAAGGGTTGGTACTAACGATACTTTAGACTCCAACGTACAGACCACAAGTATGGATTACTGATTTTTAGCAAAGTCTTTATAGCTCTGGTGATCATTTTCATCAATAAACTAAAAGTTTATATAAGAACTAACCTAAACAACTCAATTTACTGCACTGATAAGAAACCTGCCAGAGTTAATAATCCAGTGGGGAGGATGTCAATTAGCCGGCGTGGCTCCCAGCTAACACGTGATATTATTCTGATGTGCCTGCTCTAGTCTATACAGAGCATTCCGTAACTCTCTAGACAAAGGTATACCACGTTATTGCTCTATTCAAGAAAAACAAATTTCCCTATAAGAACATGGGTTCTTAAACTCAATTGATTTTTACCAAATATGACTGATATGTTTGTGATAAGAAGCTCAGTTACTGAAAAGAATATCATAAAATTATGTTTATTTATTTTCAAAATTTCGGCCATAAAAACTTTTAAACTTTGAATATCTTAAAAATTACAATTTTTCTACAATATAAGTTTTTAGAGTATCTTGTCACAGATATAATGATACCAAACGTGTTTAAATCGAATAAAAAAACAATTTATATAGAGCATATTTACTGAGACAAGACATGGCTCACATTGAGGTTCTCAGCGAATAGCCAACAATACAAAAACTGAACAGCAGCTCTCAATGTCTTATCACAGTAAATCTACTCTAAATCAGCTATTTATTATTTGATTTAATTAATTTCAGTGTTATTAGCTTTGTTACAAATCCTCTAAAAACTGATATTCTTGCACTTCTTTAGAAAAAAATACAAGATTTTAAGATAAAATTACAACTCGTAATCAAAGATTTAATGGTCGCTATGTATAAAATACCAAGGATAATTTGATGATATTCTTTCAGTAACAGACCTTGTTATTATGAACAGTTGATCGAAATATGGTATAATTTAATTTATTAGTTTATAAGATATTAATTTTTTATAAAAATCACAGACAGACAGATGAGAAAATAAGCATTGAAGACACATATATAGTGAAATATGTTTGTTTTCACATAAACAGTAACGTGGTATACTTTTCCACAGAGTTACGGGACACCCTGTTTATTACCCAGCAGTACAGACGTTTAATCGAGTTTCCACAATCTATTGGAATCATTTTTACATCGATCATCTAAGCATCCGAAAGCCGTGAAATCAAAGTCCATTTCAAAGTAGGTGACATTATAGCTTAGCACGGATATTTGGTGTAAACCGTCAAATTCAAAACGGATGCAATATCTTGCTCATCACAGTTTTCATCTACCAGTATTTTAGCTAAAAATTTACAATATTTCAGTAACTAACGGGGTGTTTATAGTGAATTTATGTCTACTTTTGAAAGAACAATATTTTATACAATACAAGATTAACTAATTATATAGGCTAATAAATGTAATGTAAATACATCAACAATTCGTAATAAAAGCAATTATTATAATCAATAGATTAGAATTCTAACACGTTTGTGTTTTTTCATAATTTTAAATCATTTCTATAGATCCTAATTATAGTGTTGGTATTTTTAATTGTATGTAATTAGGCTGGAAAAAACATTATAACGTTCCTGAAATATTGGCAGCGAAATCTCCACTACCTTCCTGATGTATTATAGACCGGCTAAGCCTCATCTGAGTCCGTCTAAATGCAAATTTGAGAGGAGATTTGGTGAAATAATTTCGCAGTTGACTTCCCTCCCAAGTGAACTGACGCTACAGGATTGATGTGAAATTGCAGCCTTTCATCTTCACAATCACTGGCCAAGCAGGCTTATCAGTCTCTTCCATGAAACGTAATGAGTTTATACATATAAATTAATTGTGCTATAACGGGTTCCTGGAATATCAAATGTTTCATAACATTTTAATACTTAAGTTATAATACAATATACTTCAACCGGTTCTGGTATGGAATTAAAATTTCTGGTCATATTTTAGTAGTTCAAGGAATGTGATAACCCTGAAGCACATGAATTTGAAATTATTTCAATATATTATCGATTAACACCAACATGAAGAAAAAGTATAAAATATATTGGTTTCTACATTTAAGTACAAGAGGACCTATGCTAGAAATATAGTTTTTACACGTACGAAACCTTAATTATTTTTTTCTTTTTCTTTCGTGGTCTGAAAAGAGTACGCTTTTTGGTGAGCGATGAATGTCAGTTGTAACGATGTGGCGTATAAGCTGGAACGTATAAATAGACTATTTCGTTTCCAAGCTGTTTAGAGGTCGACGAAAACACATATGTTGACACAAATTTTTGATTTCCGAATGTGACTATGACATTTAGAGAAATGGTTTATGAAACCTACGAATTAGACGGTGTTCATCTACATACTTTTATTCAGCGAATTGATTACTGTAACAGACAAGTAAAACAGATTGAATATTGCTCTAAGATTCTATGAGACCCTTCGCTGTTCCCTTGGATTAATAAAGTATTGTCATCATTTGCATGATGAGTGTGGACAAGTTTAAACGCTTATCCAAGCAATTTAGAAAAGGAGCCTTTAAAGGTCCAAAAGGGTATGAATTCAAGCTAACTCCCGATGGTAATTTAATATGTCGTAACTACGACATTAATAGGTAGTGTCTAAGGAATGTAAAAAGCCCAGAAGATAATCTTGACAACGTAAACCTACAAACACTGACCAGATAATGTGCAATGATCGAGGAAAAACGTATTTAACTGTCGGAATCAGAGATTGAGCAATATAAGTAAAAATGTAAGACCTTACGACGCTCTGCCTCACGCTCAACTAAAAAGAAGGGCGCGCTCTTCGACTACTGAAGAAAATATACGTTTCCGATTATACGCCACATCGTTTACAGTAGACATTCCTTACCCACCGAAAAAAGTGTGCGCCTTCAGACCACTGAACAAATTGTACTTTACAGCTTATACGAAAAAAATAGTTACATCCGATATTCATAAGTTCATCAAAAAAAAGTGCATCGTCCTCAGATCATTGAAGAAAATATACATTACACCTTGTATGAAAAATCCTTGTAGTAGACATTCATCGCTGACTGAAAAAATCACGCGCTCCTCTGACCTATAAAGATGAAGAAATAATAATTAAGGTGTTTTGTACGTACTAAAACAATATTTATAGCATACGTCCTCTAGTATTTCAATTTAGAAACCAATATATTTCATACTTTATTACTATTCACTAGTCACAATTACCCATCGTTGTGTTTTTCTCTTAGGAAAAGAAGCTTATAAATTTCACTGAATCTTTGCGAACCTTTGCGCTGCTTCCGGAGTGACAGGATATTCAGCATGGGTAAGGTTAGGGTGTAGGGGCTGCCTACTTTCGAGATCCATGAGGAAGAATTAGGGAACTACATCTCAAAGTCATGTCTTCCCGGAAGAAAGGAGGCCAGCTCTGAAACCAGCCTCTCCAGTCAAAGTAGGCATGGTGTGGCACACCCTTGTTGAGTCTAGCAAGAACCTCTGAGGTTAGGAAACAAATCCCATCAACTCAAACAGTCATCTCCCGCAGTAGACTAGACCTGTCAAATTTCCTGCACCCTATAATCTCAACATTTGCGGTTAGTGATGTGCCGCTTCTGGACATCCACAAGGTTGCCCAGATGTAAGTGATACATCGGTTTTTGCTGTGCCCAGTGGTAGGTTCAACTGGAAGGTATAAACTAGCCAGAAGTGATCCCTGCTGGCTAACTAATCGTAGTTAGTGATGTGCAGCACGCAATAACTTTTATGTCAGTCACAATAAAACATATAGTGTCATCGTACACAAACATTTTTAACCGTCTTAAATCACAATTTTTATTTTGGTTGTAATCTCCAAGTAATGGAGAGCTCTATTAAGGACAACAAGATAAACCAGAGTCATGTGTTGAGTTAATAATTAGATTCTCGTTTAAGATTGCCAAAGACTTCTCAACTCCTAAAGCAATTACAACAAACTTGGCAACACTGCTCCGTGTCGAGTAAGCTCGTGTTGTCACTTGTCGCTTTTCGCTTGTTGCAATATCTTATATTGCATCAAGCACTGCTTGTAAAACCTTTTCAGTCTTTTATTTTATGTTTTATTAGAATTACAATGTTAATGTTGTGTGTTTATATTGACTAGCTAATTTCCAAAAGGATTTCTTATTTGGAAATATCGGTTGTATTCTGTTACAATGTTTCGGAAGAAATTCCGACAAGGACATTGTTAGAGTATTACCATATTTATATTCTACTACAATCTTTCATAAATAATAACGGTTGAATAGACCCTCTTGATGTAAAATTGCTGAAGTATTTTTTAAATAATTGAACGTTTTAGTAACCATTTTGCAAGACACAACACTTTAATGTAAAAAATTGAAATTAAATTAAATAATACGTGACTACTTTCTGGAAGTTATCAATTAAATCGCTAAGAAACATAATTGAATCATGAGATAATTGCGTTTTATTGGGATGAGTTATCATGAGTCCAAAGATACCAATGCTGACAGAACCAGTGATGTACATCTGACTATGAAGGTAGCAGGGCTGTATGATGATTTGCTGAGGCTCAGCCAATTAGTGATAACTCTCACAGGCTATCAATATATTTTACAATATAGTGATATTTTCTTTGTGAATGTTGAGATTACCTCTTGTTAGCTCTTGGAATCTGAATAGCTCACCTTTCACCTTCCCAAGATAGCTACCGTTATTTGTAGAAAACCCGGTAGCTCCATTGAGCTAAAAGATCGTGCCTAAGGCATCGTAGTGCACTCAAGAGTGTATCTCATGAGATAATGATAATAAGACTTCATGTAGATTACACTATACTTTGTAGTCGAGGTTTCCCTAGTGTTTAGATAATGTTTCTAGGTGTTTAATAGTCTAGGTGGTAAAGAATACAAAGGGTTGATTTTAAATTTCTTCATTGCAGAATGTTTTAATCTCTTGTGAAGAAAATTATAGTCTATATTATAGGAGTCAATTGCGTCAGCGTGGAAGCTAAATTAAGAAGAAGGTGAACTGGAGCTAAACTCAACATTGATATTGAATCAATAAATCCTAACATAGATAAATTGTGTTATCTTATTTTTTGAAACTCTTTTTCTTGTATAACTTGACAAATAATATGCAATTTCATTTCAATATGCTATATTACTGTGTACAAATTGATTTTTAAAATTCATTGCTTGGTTGGTGTTGGTGCTTATACAATAAATGAGTAGTGATAATGTCGACTAAACATGCATAAGGGTAAAAAATAGTATGTATATTATACATTAAATATGGAATTTACTGAGGTTTTAGTAAGGCTTGTATTGGCTGAGCATTAGCGAAGAATGGCGTTTGTCAAAATGAAAAAATTGTATATGAGCAACACTGTGATTGTTGGTAATGCGTGTTACTCCATTGGATTTGGCTAAGGAAACGCTAATCCTACCCTTTTCATTAATTCTATGATCGAACTTGGGGGAAATGCGAAAATAGCATAATAATTGAATTTGTAAAAGAACTAAATATACTTATAACAGAATCTAATAAATGACATGCTTACACTATGTTACCTATATATCCTAACACATTTAACATAATTTTATAATGACTTTATACATATTTTTATTATTTAAACACTGATATGAAACCCAAATTTAATTTTAAAATCTAAATGTATCACGTAGTAAGATATCTCGAGAAATATTTCATCTTGAAACTTTGCTTCAAACTTTATTAGTACATTGAAAATAATGACTTTTATAAAACGGAAACGATGGAATTTTGCTGAGCATCGTTGAACCCTATCGCTCAGTATTCAGACACATTGTCTCTTATGGTTGCAAATGGATGCAAATATTTGTTTCTCGTATGTATCCTTTTCGTTTTATCTGTCAATAACGAAATGAGCTTTAGACTTAAAAATGTGTTCACTTAACCGCAGCCTGTTACAGGACAAGTAGTTCGGGATACTTTTACGTGCTAGAGGAATAATAGACCTAAGTGCGGAAACCAGCAAAGCTTGAGCGTGACTGGCTGAATGTTAAACAATCAATCTGAGACCAAAGCTAGCAGGTGTAACATTAGTAGCACGTAATGTACATCTGCAGAAGAGTCAATCAGCAAAGTTTGATCATGATTGTACTTCAGGCATTTACCAGGCATTTATGTCTTACGAAGTTTTGGCAAAATTCTGTTCATTGGACATTCTGAAGACAGATTACTTTGGCATAATACATCCAAATGAATAGGATTGCTGACTTTGCCTAGTCTACTATGTTCTCGAAGTCTTGCTATAACTGCCGATTCAAGTGGGTCTCACTTCGGGGTAGTGACGTACACCAATACGAACTAAAAGCCGGTACAACTATCATATGGCACAGCACAGAACTGTTTTTTGAATGCTTGCCATCTCAGGATGGTGTAAGGATAATCAAATAGGCTCCCTGAAGAGATCAGGTCAATATTCACAAACAATGTAAATTTCGATCAAAACAATTCCTGTTGTCTAGGGCATTTTACTCAGTTGACGAGTTTGTGATGGGCCACTGGGGACAGTCCTCAGTAACATTTAAAAATAATTGTTGTATCTGCCCTTCTGATATTCAAGAAAATTTGGCTCTAAAACAGAAGAACCGGCGATAGATGTCACAGTACCCAATATGTTAATAATAATAATATATTTATCTATTAATTTTACTTATAATTTAATTTTTTTTAATTATTAGATTAGTACTTTCATCTTTATAGGACGCTTGCAATACAATTATTGTTTATTGTTTGCTGCAATAAAGAATATTACTATTATTATTATTATTATTGTCTGAATGTTAACCAATAAACCTGAGACTAAAACTAGCAGGGGTCAACATTAGTAGCAGACAATGCACATCTGCCAGAGTCAATCACTAAAGTTTGATCGTGACTAGCTGAAAGTTAACCAATTATTATAGGACCAAAAAACAGCATAGTGAAACATTAGTACCAGATAATATACGACTTCAAGAGAATCAATCAGCAAAGATTGGACGTAATTGACTGCAAGTTAACCAACCAATCAACGAGCAATATGGTTTCTCTGTATCAGGCGGCCAGATTTTCGATCTTTGAATACTTGCTGTTGTTTGTTGAAGTTGTTCTTTTTTATTTTTTCCTAGTCTGTTACTATTCATTATAAAGGATTTTCGTTTGTTGAACTCTGTTACATTTTTTATTTTTTTATAGTCTGCTCTGGCTTTTGTTATCGTGTACTCATGTTTTATGCCTCATATTCTGAAAAAAAAAAAATTTTTTTTCAAAACCTGGAATTTTTAAAGTCTACTTTTGTACATATTTGAACCATGTAAAACACTGGTCTCTAACATTTCTTACATTTTTAGCCTGCTAGAATACAGTTTTTGTTATTGTCTTCTAAATATACAATAGTCTATCAATTTTTGATTGGATATTAAAGCAATATTTATACTTTTGCGTAATTGAATCCTTATTCAAAGATAACTTAATGTTTTAAAACTTTAGATGTATAATATATTAGAACTGTTGAGATGCGTAATAAATTTAGTTACGATTCTGCATTGTATGTGTGTAATAAACTAGACCAAAATGGAATGAAAACTATTCATAGTATTCGTAAAGAGTTTTACCATTTAACTAATGCTTGTGCTGAAGGAAACGGCTACATATATTTTACTGCAGCGACAGACAGTCTCTCAGCGAAGACTGAGCTTCAGATCCAATTTGATTTAAGGCAAGTTGGATTGTAACGATAACTGGATCCAATCATTGAAATATATTTTTGTTGCATCCAACTGATGTACAATAAAGAGTGTTTCAGCTCACATCGTATTTTCAGATACAATTCAAGGAAAGTTGATGTGTTTCGATACGGGATCTGTAGCTCTCTATCCAATCATTGAAATGTATTTTGTTACCTCCAAGAGATGCACAATAAAGAGAGTATTTCAGCTCACATCGTATTTCAGCTACAATTCAAGACAAGTTGATGTGTTTCGATACGGGATCTGTAGCTCTCTATCCAATCATTGAAATGTATTTTGTTACCTCCAAGAGATGCACAAATAAAGAGAGTATTTCAGCTCACATCGTATTTCAGCTACAATTCAAGACAAGTTGATGTGTTTCGATACGGGCTCTGTAGCTCTCTATCCAATCATTGAAATGTATTTTGTTACCTCCAAGAGATGCACAATAAAGAGAGTATTTCAGCTCACATCGTATTTCAAGCTACAATTCAAGACAAGTTGATGTGTTTCGATACGGGCTCTGTAGCTCTCTATCCAATCATTGAAATGTATTTTGTTACCTCCAAGAGATGCACAATAAAGAGAGTGTTTCAGCTCACATCGTATTTCAGACACAATTCAAGGCAAGTTGATGTGTTTCGATACGGGATCTGTAGCTCTCTATCCAATCATTGAAATGTATTTTATTACCTCCAACAGATGCACAATAAAGAGAGTGTTTCAGCTCACATCGTATTTCAGCTACAACTCAAGACAAGTTGATTTGTTTCGATACGGGATCTGTAGCTCTCTATCCAATCATTGAAATGTATTTTGTTACCTCCAACAGATGCACAATAAAGAGAGTGTTTCAGCTCACATCGTATTTCAGCTACAACTCAAGACAAGTTGATTTGTTTCGATACGGGCTCTGTAGCTCTCTATCCAATCATTGAAATGTATTTTATTACCTCCAACAGATGCACAATAAAGAGAGTGTTTCAGCTCACATCGTATTTCAGATACAATTCAAGGCAAGTTGATGTGTTTCGATACGGGATCTGTAGCTCTCTATCCATTCATTGAAATGTATTTTGTTACCTCCAACAGATGCACAATAAAGAGAGTGTTTCAGCTCACATCGTATTTTAGACACAATTCAAGGCAAGTTGATGTGTTTCGATACGGGATCTGTAGCTCTCTATCCAATCATTGAAATGTATTTTGTTACCTCCAAAAGATTCACAAATAAAGAGAGTGTTTCAGCTCACATCGTATTTCAGACAAAATTCAAGGCAAGTTAGAGTGCTACAATACAGGATCTCTCTATACAATCATTTATTATTTTGTCTCAACTGATGTGCAACAAATACCTATAAAATACCTTTGAAGTAGTATTTCTGATTTCCCTTTCATCCATTTTTTGTTACATTATTGTTATTTTGGTTAGAAAGGTTTTAAACTTTTAGCTATTGTTCTCTGAATGATACTCAGCAAATGGCGAGCTCTTTTAGATTACAGCTGCAATTAAAATATAGGACAATTTTGAGTGTTTCAACACTGAGTTTTCTCTTAGAATATATTTTAGGTTTCTAGCTATTGATTTTGCACGGTAGGCAGAGTGTCTCGACACGGATAAATCCAACTTCTAATAAGCTGCATATTTAAATATGGAGGTTATAATTTACGATTTAAATGCGGGTGATCACAAAAGGATGTCACAAACCTCTAGGACTCATAATACATATGATTTAAAAAAATCTATAAACATAGGCCGAGAAATGTGTTTGTATAAACGCTAGTTGCCATTTTGTGTTTTTTATAAAATACGTACCATAGTTTGTCAGAAGTGATTACGTAACATTACTCTCATTCACTGGCATAATAAATATTCAGCAAAAGCTTATAGCTTTCACAAGATTTCTGTTATCAATACATTACGTTTACTGTTAACGTGATGTCATTGGATATTTATCAAAATTCGATAGACTCAGAATTAAAATGCAATAAGTCATTCTTTAAGTAAATATAATGGAATTTTCAATAGAAAGGAATTTGAATAATAGTCAAAAATATTAAGGGATAGATAAAACTTGTATTTCTGCTCCGTTCATTTGGTGTTGGTATTTTCTTTTGAAGTTTGAAGAAAAGGGAACCACTGAACAACCTGAAAAGATAAAAAGTAATTTATAAAATTCATATTGGTATAAATAAAGTATTAAAAAACGACTTAATATAGCTATACTTTTACTTCTACTACTCATTATATCTTATTATAATAATAATGTTATTAGGATAGTTAAACTACATTTTGAAATTTTATCTCAAACTCATAAAGGTTTCATACTCAATAAATTGTCTTTCCTAGAAGAGATGAAACAGAAGGGACACTCTATGTATAACAAAAGACCAAACAGCTGAGAGCTTATTAAAGAACATAGAATATTACCATACTCACACAATAGAAGTCTACACTCTGTGTCTATCAGATGTCTGAACCGGTGAGAGCTTATTAGGGAAACATAGAACATTACCATACTCACACAATAGCGTCCCCGAAAGGAGATGAAACAGAAGTAGACACTCTGTGTCTATCAGGAGAGTGAAACAGCTGAGAGCTTATTAGAGAACATAGAACATCACCATACTCACACACTAGCGTCCCCGAAAGGAGATGAAACAGAAGTAGACAATCTGTGTCTATCAGGAGACTGAAGAGCTGAGAGCTTATTAGAGAAACATAGAACATCACCATACTCACACAATAGCGTCCCCGAAAGGAGATGAAACAGAAGTGGACACTCTGTGTCTATCAGGAGAACTGAAACAGCTGAGAGCTTATTAGAGAACATAGAACATCACCATACTCACACAATAGCGTCCCCGAAAGGAGATGAAACAGAAGTGGACACTCTGTGTCTATCAGGAGGACTGAACAGCTGAGAGCTTATTAGAGAACATAGAACATCACCATACTCACACAATAGCGTCCCCGAAAGGAGATGAAACAGAAGTGGACACTCTGTGTCTATCAGGAGACTGAACAGCTGAGAGCTTATTAGAGAACATAGAACATCACCATACTCACACAATAGCGTCCCCGAAAGGAGATGAAACAGAAGTGGACACTCTGTGTCTATCAGGAGACTGAAACAGCTGAGAGCTTATTAGAGAACATATAACATCACCACACTCACACAATAATGTCCCCGAAAGGAGATGAAACAGAAGTGGACACTCTGTGTCTATCAGGAGACTGAACAGCTGAGAGCTTATTAGAGAACATAGAACATTACCATACTCACACAATAGCGTCCCCGAAAGGAGATGAAAACAGAAGTGGACACTCTGTGTCTATCAGGAGACTGAACAGCTGAGAGCCGATTACAGCACCGAGACGACCAAAAATATTATTTATAGAGACTGCCATAGCGCTGCAACATTTTAATTTCCTCATATTCAAACTTATATAAACTAGTAAAGGAAATAATTAATAGCAAATTGTAAATAGTTATAACAGATGTTTACAAAATTTTATATACAATTAACATAGGAAATTGTATTATTAATGAAAACTGCAATGACAAAAATACTTCAAAAAGAAGAAGAGTAAAAATTTATACGATAATTCTAAAAGGAATGATGCTTGAAAGAAAACATGTGAGAAATCTTGGTGGTGGCAAAACCCGATGTAACATAACTACCTTGGTAGAGACATTAATGATAATATAAATCTAATACTAAAAGCTTTTGTATTGTGAATTTATAAAATATTGACTATAAATTTACTTTTGACAGAAGTAATATCTTGCCCATAATAATAGGGCCCATTAGGTTTTAATGGTAAAAGTGATCAATCTGTTATACATGATGTAAT
Organism: Homalodisca vitripennis; assembly: GCF_021130785.1. NCBI lineage: Eukaryota > Metazoa > Arthropoda > Insecta > Hemiptera > Cicadellidae > Homalodisca > Homalodisca vitripennis. The sequence continues at coordinate 21,383 of NW_025778850.1, read as the reverse complement.
ATAAATCTTAGTCATAACACACCTCTGCATGACAAAATATCTTGCAAACAAGAAAAATATAAATATAAAGGCTAATACCATCATACAAAAAGTCATATATAATAGAACACATCTTTTTGATCGATAACCTTTTAACAACAAGACTTAATAAAAATTATTATTGTTTAGTTTCTTATCAGTTGGGAAAATAAAATGTATTTTTATTTTTATATTTGTTTTGTAACCATCTTTAATTAACAAATAAACATTTATTTAAATGCTAATTTTAGTAATTAGGAATGGATTTATTACAAAATGCAGTGCATTGAAAAATAGTATCTCAATTAGGAAAAAATACTTCGAAATCAACATTTATAATGCAAGCATAATCAACATAAATGATGAGCATAGCATCATCATACACCGTATATGCTTTTAAATTAATATTATTCTATTATTTTGTTTTCATAGTGAACACTGTGTCTTAAAGTCAACATTTAAGATACACATAATAATTGAAAAAAAATTATAGTTGTTTTTATATCACATTATATTAAGCAATATTTGGATTTTTTAGAAAGGTCTATCATGTAAGTTTGCTTGTGTTCATATCAATAATTTATAAAAAGTACCGATGCGAAGACAGTTTCTTTACATACGCAAAGTTACTAATAACTTTAATTAAGCAAAAACTAGGAAGCCCACAGTATTTACCAGAACTGCTCTAGATCTTGTTTGCTAATATTTAGCTGGATTTTTAACAGCTATACAAATCCTCGCTGAATAAATATTATTTATGTCTCAAAGTACATGTAATAAGCCACTGTAAGAGGTTTTTCTCTTAGACCGACATAAGCTAAAACATGAAGACATATTCACGATCAACTCTGATTTGTTTTTTTCATTTGTCAGTTTAGTTTCTTTTACCCAATAAAATAAAAATAAATCACAGGTGATGGCTTAAATTTTAATCACAAAGAGTAATTTCCTATGTCATAGATTTGTTAAATAAACCTGATAGACCCAAGGAGAAAAGATATTCAAGTACGTCTCAGAAGCACAGCCATAAAAAATAAGGTATAGAATGACAGGAAGATCAAAGCATAATACATTTTTCATACATATAAAACTCCATGTTAAATAGTAGAAACAATTCAACATAGTTGATAGAAAGATATGGTAAAAATATTTCCAAAATCAAATTTCAAAAATCTTCGTTAGCAACAGTGGAATTTATCCTGTTAAAAGCCATGTTTACATTAATTTTAATGCAATTCTCAAAAGCCTAAGTAGGACCTTGTTTTCCCCAGTTGACTTTGTGTGCTTTAAAACTATATATTGTTCTACACGTGTCCTTATAAATTATTGCAATGTTTTCATATTGTAATTACGTCATATTCATGTGAAACATAAAACATGCGTAATATGCAGATTTTTGCATCTTAAGGTAGCCAATCATTATTAAAATTTAGTGTGTTACCTATTACAATCACTGGATAAATATTTTAATATGACATAACATAGAATATTACGTTTACTATTAATTGTCGTTTCATTGTTTGCTAAGAACAATAACACAAGCCTTTGCACAGCCATCAAGAACATCTATACATAAGAAGCAGACAAGAAGGTTCAAATATACCTTATGTAAGTGGGAAATATCTCGATCACTATACTGCAGAGTACGTTGTGGCTAAGGACAGCTACCATGGTCAGAGCGCCGAATATCGTGATAGCAATAGGCGCGTTGGACACCCACGGTGAGGAGAAACGCTATAGAGCTGCCAAACACCAGAAGAGATCCTGAAATTTTAAACAGTTTAAATATTTTATAATCAGATATAAATTATATCAGTGGGAAATATCTCGATCACTATACTGCAGAGTACGTTGTGGCTAAGGACAGCTACCATGTTCAGAGCGCCGAATATCGTGATAGGCGTTGGACACCACGGTGAGGAGAAACGCTATAGAGCTGCCAAACACCAGAAGAGATCCTGAAATTTTAAACAGTTTAATATTTTTATAATCATTTGTAAATTATATAAGTGGGCAATATCTCGATCACTATACTGCAGAGGAAGTTGTGATTTATTCTTCATGTAAAGGGTTTAAAGTAGTTAGTTTTGTTTAAAATAGATAGTTAGTTCTCAATGAGCAAGGTGATTTACCGTGCAGTGTTATTTTAATCTTCGTTTTATTTGGCTTACAATTATGTATTTTCAAAAATTAAATAGAGCAATGTATATTTGGTCTAAGAGATCGAGCAATATATAATTATTTAAAATAGCACGGCTCTCCATAAATGAATCTACTCTATTATCTATGACATTTATTCACTTTAAATTCTACTAATTGCATCTTCTCCATAATTTGCGTTAAATAATATGTATGTTATGTAGGATATATGAGGCTTAAAGGCTATTATACTTATATTACGCACATTTTACTATAGATTTTTGTTATAAACACTTTTAAGAATTTGACTGTTTTTCATAACAAACAAATTTTCTTTTCTGGTCTATTCTAAGCTTGAATTCAAAATCGTTGCTCTAGTGAGAAAAAGTTCTCAATATGAAATCAATATTATAAACTGTAATAGTTATTTAGGACCTTCAATTAAAATGTGAACATTAATCACAAGATTTAAGAATTAATGATTGTATAATGTACTGAAGAACTGCTGCTATTCAAATTACAAACATCTTAGTGAGAACCATTAAGAGCAATCGCTTTGTCTATTTTGAAACTCACTTCAACCACATGAATTGTTATGAACTTGGACATAATTTATTTATGTTTTCACGTTATATCAATGGAGTAGTTATCTGTCATTTGATTATAAAGTAGCTAACCTAGCTAATTTCCTAGAGTTAGAAAACCTTTCTGAAAAATGTAACGCTTACCTAGGACAACTCTCCTGTCAAAGAGAGGAACAAAGACACTGGCAGTCATCATAACTACGGGGCGTACTAGAGCTATGAGGACGTTAGGCAGAAACACAGCGGTGTTGATAGTTGAGACACACTCCACGGGAGCGCTAGTAGTGTTGGTGACGCCATAGACGATACTCTGATCTCTCCTGATCATCTCACACAGAGTGGAATCTGCAGCGTGGCTCTCCTTGTACACTGAGATACGATTTGTGATCTCGGGTAACCATAGGAATACCGTGTTAGCACTGTAAACAGTTACTGATCAATTGCAAAGTCAAAATGGTTATAACGTTATATTATATATAATTTCTCATAGTAAGGCTGCCTTACGCGAAGTTACAGCTAAGAACCCCTCTCTAACACTTAACCTGTGAACCAACAACTTGAAGGTGTCTTTCGAACCATCGCCAAAGGCCGGGTAGGCGAGCTGCTTGCAAGAACAAGATCGCTCAACGGTCAACCATCCAAGCAGCAGTTACGGTCGACGGTTATCTTGCGATAACTGTTGCACCCACTACAATCCGCCATTGGAAAATTTAATGAAAGTTTACTGAATATGATCTTTTTCTGCTAATTTTTTTGTATATTATATTACATTACAAAAAAATTTCAGTAATATAGAACTTTAGGACTAAAATATTCTAATACCTATTCTAATACTCTAATACCTATGTTTCGTAGGACTATGATGTTTGAAAAGCCCCGTTGTCTTAGGAATATACTTAAATTAACAACAAGAGTGCGTCTTGCTTTCTTAGTAAAAATTATGCATCTCGCTAAAGAAACTAATATTATAAATACTGTATTGTAATGTAGCAATAGAATTAAAGGTCGTGAATAATGATGTGTCTTATATTATTATTTTTTTTTATATCACTTGTGATAGCAAAATTTTTACATTAATAAAGAATACATACCAATAAGTTAGTGCATCTACTATAATAATTATCTATTATTTTCATGTAACATGTTGTTAGAGATACTTCAATGTAAATTTGTAGCAAGTTACAAAATTTTTGAGATGTATATCAAACTGGGACAGCTACTCTATAAATTTTTAAAAACCAAACAACCTTAAAAATACCTAATACTATAAAAATCTGTACACCACATGAAATATATAAAAGGCTACCTCAAATATGAAGTTCCGTGACAGCGAAAACATATTTTGTAATAAATAAAGCATGGATTAAAGTTATTATTTTATTTAGTTCCCTTTCCCCCTAAACTAGAGTAGGAGTATATTAGTTTTTGTACTTCATAACAAACTTGTAAATTAAATGTATCTTTAAGCTGTGTCTCTTGTATATAATTATGAGCTCCATATGGTAATAATTTTTTAGTGCTAACCAAACTCTTCATTTAAATTCTCATTAGTCTTGCTATTTCTCCTATCATTTCACGTAGCAGATGTGATCCCACACACCCCTTGCAGATGACTAATTGATTCCTACTGTTTAAGTTCATATCGCCACTCCTTGTCAGGATCCCACTTGACAGTATTGGAAAAAATGTTTGAAGTTACCAAAATATATGTATCCTAAAATGAAGACATTCCATTGAAGGACGATCACGACTTTTGCCATGCCTCATGAGAAAATTTTATATCAACTTCTGAGAAATAACAGAGAGTAATTAATGTAAACATATGGCTTATTTTTGTTTATGTGTTATTTTTATATGGTGCATAAGTTCTAAATTGATGAGCAGACTTTAATTTCCATAATTTAAACCGTTAGAAATTCCAGGGTTTTCCAATTCCCTTCTCTAGTGGGATTGTTTTAGAAATATCATACACTATGATGTTTTCTTTTATTTTGTGGTATATCTTTTTACAAATTCTTTAAATTGTATTACAGATTTAATTTGTTTTATTATAGAATCCATGTGCAAAAAATGGTTTTTGTAAACTTATTTTAATACACAAAAGTTTTAATCATATTTAAATTTAATTAAATAAAAATTTATAATACACTTAGAAGTGATATTAATAAAGGTACAAATGGCGTATTATAGTACGAGTGCAAAAACAATTATTCTTATGTACTAAACGAACTGATAGTAGCTATTGGTGTGACAAATAATCGAGCCTGTTGAAATGATTTCATAAAATACACTATATTAACTGGTTTTTCACTAATAGGTAAATGAGCTAGCAATAATATAAAAACAAGGCAATATCGATTATTACTTGCTTTACATATGTTAAATATGTGTCTGCTCAAGGTGGTGTAATATAATAATAATAACTTATTGTTCTTCCAAAATATACAGTCCATCACAATTACAATAAAACAAACAATGCATATATATATATATATATATATATATATATATATAATATATATTTTTAAAACTATATATATTATGTTGCCATGACAAAGTTTTTTGTGGAAGAAGCAATATTGCACCTCAAGGCAGAGCCCGTATTCTTACTTTATTTTACAAAATCGTGTATTAGATTCAAAAATAAAATACACAGGCCGCTAAAATATTTGGCCTAAAACCCATGACAGGGAGTCTGTACGTTTAGATGTTACAAAGCTCTTTCCTTACATATAAAATTCAATACAATTTAAAACTAAATTACATTCTATGTATTTTAGGAATTCTGACCATGAGAGACGGGCTTTGGGGGTGAGCGTATTTAGTAACTGAATCTAACCTTTCACTTGTGAAGAAGTTCTAAAAAGTAATTTCTATTAATATTGAAAATAATGATTTAAGAGAATATAACACAATACATTATGGGATTTTACTCTTCAAATTTAGTTAACATTTTTACAGTGATATCCTAATAAACGTATTAATTGATAAAGCTAATACTCTAAGATGGTATTTAGTCACTCGGTGATATTGCATATAAGATTAAAGTATAAAACTCACCACAAGCAAATATCGACCATCAGGATAACGCAAAGCATCAAATCTTTCAAGAATGGAGGTCTAAAATAGAGGTAACGTCTGATCACAAATGTGTTTTTAAGACCGGCAACACCCCTTTCCCTTCCGCTAGTGGTGGAGGTGGTACCTCATTGGCATCCATTATCACAGATTTGACCTGAAACAGAATATAGCTGCTGTATTTGATAATAATTTTTTTATAAATACATAATACATGCTTCAAACTGGCAACACTCTTTTCCTTTCAGCTACGGGTAGAGGCGAGCTGCTGTATTTGAAAATGCATAACATATACTTCAAACTGCCAATACTCCTTTCCATTTGGCTACGGGAGGAGGTTCGAAATTTAGAAGTAATCGAAACAGCATAACACGTATCTGTCATGTACCAATAAGAAGATCGGAAATGAGTGAAAATGCGATAATCTAATAAGAATTATAGTGACTAAATCCACCGAATTATAGTTTTAATCTATATAAATTTTATACACGTTTTTTTAACATCTATTTCCACCTAAAATTATCAAGAGAATATAATTTTAAAAGAAACCTGGTCCATTAACTTTAATGGAGATCGATATTCCACCTTAACATGTGTGCAGTGTTTTGCGGTTCTTGTTAAACTGTTATGGATCCTTGCAGGTTGTTGAATACTCCGACTGAATTTCTTTCTCTTTTAAAGACCTTAAAGTAATTACGATATGTTTGGAAAAAGATATATAAAAATTACATGGCTCACAATTAAATTATTTATAAATGTAATAAATATAGCCTTTTTTGAAATTTAATATTTGTTTAAAACTCTGGTGATATAAGAAGGTGACTATATAACACAAATATACGTCTGTACGTTAGCGGCTCTGACAATTCTCTTTCCGCTTTTTTTTTTGTTAGATTCAACATATGCCCGAAGATAATCTAATTTAGAAAATCGGAATTATAATTATATTGGGCTAAAATAATTTTTAGTTTAAAATTCGATGAAATCAATGCCATTACTGTAATTTTTAATTTTATTTTTTAATTACCGTAGCTTTCACTAAACAAAGTTTAGAACAATATGCTACATGCGAAATATTTTAGTAATAGCTATAAAAATACACAATTATCACTAAAAGGAGGATGTATATTAAAGTAGTTAATAAAAAACAAAATATTATATTCAAAAGTTTTTGATAATGTTTATTTAACATATGTTATCATATGAAATTTAGTAAGAGAAGCCTCATATAATTATGAACTTTTGTTTTTTAGTGAAACAATAAATACACTTTTGTAGATTTTATTTGTACAATGTAAATTTCAAATTCGAAGAATCCATCATCAAACTTTTAGGTTAAGGTACATGAAGTAAATGCATAATTTAAAGCAAATTGAGATGTGTCCAACTTCCTTGCTGGTAAACTTTTTGTATTTAATTTTATATGTGATAAATTTATATCATTAAAACAGTCTACCATCAATACATTTTTTAGAAAATATTTTGTTCATTCAATAATACTAAGGATTGATTTTGACATTTTTGTAAATTTCAAATTAGTTTTGAGTTAACGATAGGTGACATTTAATAAGGCTCATATACTTACAGGATAGCTGTCCAAGTACTCTTCCTGTGTTTATGGAATGAACTCTCTGAAGTACTTTTAGGGTATCTTCTCTGTTTCCTCTGGTGAGCAGAAACTTAGGACTCTCCGGCACCAGACAGAACAGGATGCTGCAGAGAAGGACTCGGGGACAGCACACAACAGGAAGAACAGCCTCCATGGTTTGAAGGTGACGATCCAGAGATCTAAGGACCACGTCCCTTGCAGAGTCAGCCAACCAATTACTAGAGACAACAACAAACATAGAATACACAGGATCTGGTTCTTTAATTTTGGAATAATATTTGTATAGCCCACTTTGACAAAAATTTTAGATTATTTTTTATGCATGCGAGTTATAAACATATTATAAATCTTTTGAGTTATTATTTTTTTATGTTTGACTTTTACATACATTCTCTGAATTTTCTTGTCTACATGAGTATAAAAAATATTGAAAATAATTTCCCTCCGGCCCAGTTGTAAGAAAGGTACATTTCACGTTAAGAAATCTTCTCAAGATGTCAAACTGAAGATGCATTATTAGTTTAGATGTTTGATTCACAAAGCACCGATGGAACAATAACCATCAATGTTGGAATGTTAATTAATCGTGATGCTTTCAAAAAATTACAATAATGTTGAATTCTGCAAATTTATCGAAAAAAAATAGGAATAGGTTTTAGCTTGAAATTATTTGTAAAATTTTTTAAATGTAACTTTTTATTTACATTGTGAAAATACTCAGCACAAAATTGTTTACAAATGGAAATAACCGCGATCCTGAGAACTTTTATTTGTTAAGACTGGCTGACGAAATCATCCAAATTATGTGTAAGTACTGCTTTGGTGCCAAGTTAAGTCTGGATATTTTCTTTTTTTACGGCAGTCGTGTTTAATAGCTCACCTTATTTTGTGTAAGCCCATGCCTCCGCCCATACACACAGCATGAAATTCGTTTAAAATTATAGAAATGTCTGCTAGATAAATAAACAAAAGGAAAATTTCAATCTCACAATTTAAGCATGTGCTGTGGAAAGCTGTACCCTCGAACTGGAAAAACAGTAAAAAGTCTCGCGTTTCTAAAAGGATCTGGAAAAAAACTGCAAGAAAAGTTCATTAAAATTTTAATAGTAGTTAATGCTATCCTAGAGAAGGACTACGAACTTTTTCAATGCCTTGTTTAGTCTTACCATCTTTCCTATCTATCCTTTTGTGACGGCTAATAAAATATAAATTTGTGAAAAAAACTCATGAGCCACTCAATGCTACTCAAAAACAATTATCAGGAAACACCCCAAATATGGAATTTATTTCTTGAACATATCGTTGATGGAAATATTACTAAATGTCTTCTTCGCTCTCTAGAGTATTTCCACTCTCCGGCTTCAACTCATGTGGTTGATAAACTCCGTCTGCTTGACTCCTTCGCAAATTGATAAGTGACATTTTAATCCCTTGACAGGCAAGTAAACTGAAGTTTCATTTACACTGGATTTGCTCATATATTCCAACTCCAAATTAAGTAACTTTCTCATTGTTTGCAAAGTTTATCTAATAAACCCAACTGTCTATTTCTATTTGTCTGTTGTTTATATGGAGGAAAATTATCTAGCTATTAAGATTAGTTTATTTTTTTTGGTGAGTATTCAGCTTTAATATACACAGTCACGGTTTAATGAGAGATTAAATCTTTAAAAAAAAACAGTACAAGTATTTTTATTGTGTTTTTGTCTTTACACAAAAATCTTTAATGCCTTTCAATGTGAAAATCAATCTTACGCTATTCGGAAATTCCTTCCAATTATGTTTACAAACTATTCTGTACCGTAAATTAGTTAATTAAATTTCATACAATGTAAATTTCGCAACCTAATCAGCCAGTATAATATAATATTATTTTACATCCAATGTTCCGGAACTAAATTATTGGGCGGAGTAACTACCTAATTGGCACGCGTATGAATTTTTTCTTCTAACCCGTTGTAGCAGCCCAACTACGTAACCGATCAGACCTCGCGCGCTTTGTCCGTAAGTAAAATTTATCTTTTCGTATTATTAAATTAGCCCTTTGATGCCAAACGTATAAAATGAAGGTAACGTAAAGTAAAGATGTGAATAGTAAAGTAAACTTACCCTTGAAGATCTTTTATTTGCTTGATGGAGATAGATAAAGGTTGTGGCGTCGTCCTTATGGCGACGAAGCACGTTGTTATTAAATAGTAATTTGTATCATTAAATGGCTAATACCGTCGCGAATTTGTTTTAGGCGAGTTTACGTAGCTGATGTATCTCACGTGTTGTTTGAATAGATGGCTACCACTTCCCAACCTCTACTCCTCTTCTAAGAATAACCGTTCTTAGACTACAGCTTCAATGTCTCGTGCCAAGACGCCGACACCCAGGTTGGCGAGTCTACCTATTGCGAAGGGAAGTGAAATATTATTGTTTTGTAAAAGTAAAACTTCCGTACGCATAATTCAATAGAACATTGGATATTTTTAGGCCCACCTAGAAGATATACTTTTTAGTTATTATATTCTAATTGGCAGCAACGTGGCATTACATAACTTTTCCTTTACCATCTAAAAGTGGTGCTTTTAAGTTTTCGTAATTAAACTGAACTTATAAGTAAACTTTGTATTTCTAGTATTTATTACTACGACCTCAGAAGTCACCACCCCCATGTGTTATCGTCATACGGTACACATAATTTTATTGCGCAATCTGCTATTGATGTGCCTACTCTGCCATCAACTGGGTGAAACTGAGTGAAAAACGCCACAATGCCTGCCATTAAAATAGAATATTTGTCTAAAGATGAGTTGGTATTTGAACTGATATCTAGAGGGTATTAAATTAAATAGTGACAGTACAGTAAGATGAACTCAGAAAGTCCTTAAGACAGTGTTTGAGAAACAATAGTTTTACCTACTCCTAGTAGCCTATTAAAAATAGACCACAATCAGGAAGTAAAACTTCTCAGTGAAAAAGTGATATTATTTAGAACATGGGTGCAGTGAATTGAAACAGTGCTAGTTCACCTTTAGAAATCACCCAAATTCCAAGAAAAGTGTAAAACATTTAATAAACCGTTTATTTTTAGACAACCAGCTAGAACTAAGTTCTGTACATAGTGAAACTTTATCAGCTTTAAAGTGTAGGCTAGTAAATGTTGAACAACAGTTAGCTAAAAACTTGCTACCTACAGTGAACCTAGAACAGCTTTAAAGTGTTAGAAGCCAATTTAAATGAAATCATTAGAACAAAGATGAGGCTATGGAACAGGCAGTGAAAGAACAAATAGGCCCTATTTCTGTACAACCACCAACAATATCACAGCCTACTGCCAGTACCCCCACTTTGCCTATAATGCCTATTTATAATGCAAACAAATGATTGTATTAGTCAACCTATGTCTGGTTTAAATATGTTTAATAAGTTAAACAATCCTGTAGAATGTTATTTACAAAATTTTACAGTAACAAATGGCTTTAGTAGTAGTACTGAGCTAAATAAACTTTTTGAAAACTTTGTTAAAACTAAAATGTGAAACAAGCCTATCAGAAAATGAAATTTTTAGCATTGTTACCATGTTATGCAAAAGGTCCCACTTTTAGCCAAAATAATACAGTTGTAAGTCTGTCATGCCAAATGTCAAACTATCTACACAGGGAATTAATTAGTGCTTTTATCCCTGTAGGCCTAATTGAAAGACTGAGACTAGATTTAGTTTATAGGCCACAAAGGTTTGATGAGCCACTGTATGAATACATCTATGACATCAAAGAGCTCAGTCAAGTTTTATTTGTGTAAACATAAGTGAACAGGACTTGGTAAACTTGTATAAAAAGAGGTATTAAGCCTACAGATAGAAATAAGTTAATTTTTGAAAACAATCCCGTTTGTTTTTACAGATTTGGAAAATGTGTGTGTATAGCTAGTAAACAATATAACCTTTAATGATAACTTAAGGGGACAATTTAAGTAAGACATATGTTAACAACATGTATCCACCACATGGATGAACTTAGAAAGTAGGCCTACTGTCAAAAACCCAAAGTTATGTTTCAATTGTAATAGGCCTGGTCACTTAGCAAAAAATTGTTTTAGGAATCCAAAAAACTAGTCGATAGGGGGAGTGGTATTACACCACAAACACCTAAAATATCCCTCCCCGGTTTCATAAGTTTAAGAATAATAATTTTATAAATAGTAATACAGTAAAAAAAGAAAAAACACTATTTTTATGAGAGTCTATGGTAAGGTAATTAAAAATTGGAGTAAATTAAAACTATAGAAAACCTAATTTAAGACTAAATGTTAGACAGTTGTAACAATATGCCTTTAATTGAAGCTATAGTGGGTAAAAATGTAAAAAACAAACTGCTTATTAGATACTGGTGCTACAAGAGATATAATTAGTAAAGAATTTTATGATAGCCTATTGTTGAATAAAAATGTTTCTAAATTAATGAAGTCAGATGATAGAATGTTGGCTGCCAATAACACTGAAATAAAATGTTTTGGTTACTGTTATGCTAAGATAAAAATTTCTAAATTTTGTTGGAAAGTAAAATTTATTGTATTGGATAATTTTAAAATGGGACATTGTATTGGGAAACCCATTTATATCTAATAGCAAATTAATTTTAGATCTTGATGGAGATTCATGTTATTTTTAAATTCAATTGTAATGAGAAAATAACTATTGTCAGACAACAGCCTTTTGAATCATGATAGTAAACAGCATTGATGTAAAAAATAGGGTTGCACTAGAGCTGAGGGCTGAGATACAAAACCTTATAGGGGATTTTCCAAATGTTTTTTAATCCAAAATTAGGAGAGGCTCTAGATTTGGAAGTGAGATTAGTTCTAAATGACCCCACACCTGTAAATATTAGGCCTTAATTTTATGAGCCCTCCTACTGTAAATAAGATGAAAACAATAATTACAGGATTGGTTGGACCAAGGAATAATTGAACCCAGTACTTCAGCCTACTCCAGTCCAGCTTTTTTAACCAAAAAGGACAGACTTGTAGTCAATTATACCGAATTAAATAAAAAGGTACAGAAAAATTGATTTTCCCATTGGTGATTTAAATAATTATTATCAACATCTTAGTGGAGCCAAATATTTTTCAATAATAGATTTAAGAAAAAGTTTTTTGCAATGTCCATTATCACCTGATAGTCAAGATCTTACCTCATTTAGCACTATATTTGGTAAATACAAATTTAAACGAGTACCCTTTGGTTTACATGTTGGTAGTGCTGTATTGTCCGCCTATCGGGATAATGACCTAGGCTATATACAATTAAGTTTAAACACCGCCCATAATGAAAGCACAGGTTTTGCTGCCTTTGATTTAATGTTTAATCATTCCTGTAATAATGCTTTATCTAATTTATGGAAGCTAAATGATCTAATTGGTGAGAATTTGTCCGAGGAAACTGTTGTAAACAATTTAAAGAGAGCTGTGGTGAATGTAAAAAGGAGTATAGAAACATAACAGTAATAGACAAAAAGTACTCAGAGCAAAATGTTAAAAACATCCCTTTCAGTTGCATTCCTTAGTATGCATCAGAACCCACTATTTAAGCAATAAGGTAGAAAAGTTTTGTGCAAAATTAGCACCTAAATATGTAGGAATTTATAGAATTTTATATTTTTTAAGCCCTGTAACTTGTATTGTACAACACACTGAAAATGTTTTGAATGTAAAAAAGGTTTCATATTGTAGATTTAAAATTAAATTAAGACCTGTTCTGTATAAATAAAAAAAAATTTTTGTAGCATCCCTTAAGGAACCACTTGCTGCCAAATTTAAAAGATAAGATAAAATCCAGGAAGTTAACTGTTTGGTGAATTCTTAACGAATGTGTCAATTGAAATAAAATATAGAAAAAGAATTTGTAAATAGACTTAGTGTAAAGAAATGAGACAAAGTTGATCCTGACTGTTTGTAATGAGGGAACCAAATATGAAAAATTGTCTGTGTTTTGTAGGTATGCCGAAATGTTTGAATTTTGAATTTTTGTAGATATATTTGAAGTGTTAAAATTCATGTAGATTTAAGATGTATAGGATGTTGTATGTAAATATATATATTAAGAGTGATGCAGTATTAATACGAAAATGTGAGACTTAGCTTCTCGTGAGGGGACGTTTCATTCCAAAGTATTCGATCCATATTGGTAAACTTGTCCGCAAGTCTCAGGGTATTTAAATGGCACAACACTATTCACAAAACACTGGTATGAATGCAAAAAAAGAAGTATGAATGTGGCGCCTATATAACAAAACACTACACTACACTTGTTTACGATTTAATCGCCTTAAATGCCCTTATTTCTTGCAACGACCCGCAAATTCTAAAACGCTGCAACGTGCACTGCATGAAAATAGTTTGCCTAAATTGATTTTATATTTTTTGGTCCCTAAGCGAGCAGTCATAGAAACTTGCATTGGCATGCGATCTAGCGGATTTCATAGGAAACTTTTGAAACCCCGCGCGCTATCGTATTGTTATGGTTGAATTTGAATTTATGTAATGAATAAAAGGTTGAATTAAGTTTGTTATTTAGAATATGTTTAAAGGTAAAAGCGACTAACTAGGTTGCGAAATCAAAACAGGGTGGATATTCTGTTACCGTAAATTAGTTAATTAAATTTCATACAATGTAAATTTCGTTCGCAACCTAATCAGCCAGTTATAATATTAATATTATTTTACATCCAATGTTCCGGAAACTAAATTATTTGGGCGGAGTAACTACCTAATTGGCACGCGTATGAATTTTTTCTTCTAACCCGTTGTAGCAGCCCAACTACGTAACCGATCAGACCTCGCGCGCTTTTGTCCGTAAGTAAAATTTATCTTTTCGTATTATTAAATTAGCCCTTTGATGCCAAACGTATAAAATGAAGGTAACGTAAAGTAAAGATGTGAATAGTAAAGTAACTTACCCTTGAAGATCTTTTATTTGCTTGATGGAGATAGATAAAGGTTGTGGCGTCGTCCTTATGGCGACGAGCACGTTGTTATAAATATTAATTTGTATCATTAAATGGCTAATACCGTCGCGAATTTGTTTTAGGCGAGTTTACGTAGCTGATGTATCTCACGTGTTGTTTGAATAGATGGCTACCACTTCCCAACCTCTACTCCTCTTCTAAGAATAACCGTTCTTAGACTACAGCTTCAATGTCTCGTGCCAAGACGCCGACACCCGGGTTGTGAGTCTACCTATTGCGAAGGGAAGTGAAATATTATTGTTTTGTAAAGTAAAACTTCGTACGCATAATTCAATAGAACATTGGATATTTTAGGCCCACCTAGAAGATATACTTTTTAGTTATTATATTCTAATTGGCAGCAACGTGGCATTACATAACTTTTCCTTTACCATCTAAAAGTGGTGCTTTTAAGTTTTCGTAATTAAACTGAACTTATAAGTAAACTTTGAATTTCTAGTATTTATTACTACGACCTCAGAAGTCACCACCCCCATGTGTTATCGTCATACGGTACAATTTCCTGTAGGGTTATTATTTATTTAATGCACCTGAAGAACTATTTATTGTCATAATAGGTGCTCTATACATTGTGATGCATCTATGGATCCATATTATTATTAAATCTTACAAACCATACCAAATAAATACACCTTTAACAATATTATTGTTTAAAAAAAAAGTTTATAACATATTTATAAGTTATCCTGATGTACTATTGAATGGCAAACACGCTTTTATATTATTTGAAAGATTGTTAAGCAGTATAAGCTAATTATTTTTCAAAATTTAATTATACAGTTTATCGTTGAAGGCAGTTCTGACACGTGTAAATTTATTTCAATAATTTATTTTATATTTAACTTAACCTGGCTGCTGTGTCTGATAACAAATTCCCTGAGTCCAAAATATTTACAATTCATATTAAAGTAATACTAATGCTCTATTTTTGTTAATAATGTGGAATTATGTTTCATAAAACCCAAAATAAGTAAGAGTGTATAAATGATTTAATAGAGGTTAAGCTTTTCTCTTTAAAAATATTAACATTCTTCATTACTGGATTTTGTCATTTTGTCATACTGGAGAGCTGACAAAAGACTCGCTTCAGAAATGTATAAATATTATCTGAATGTCTATAAAACGATTTAGAAAAACTGAACACAAGTACAGTAGTGGGAAATCCGTATCTACAAAATTGGAAAACTGGGTAAACTGAATCGGAGGTTTCATCGTACGGAAGTAAATCAAATTTAGTACAAACCCTATTCTTGGAATTCATCAAAGCGTTTACTGTGCCTGTACGTACATTGTAAATTAGCATTCGAAATTCAAGCAGTATATAGCAAAGAAGACTATGATTACATCTAGATACTATTAAAACGTTTTTAGTATAATACCTTTTCTTTTTCAAAACATCCAGAAGCGTACTCATGATAATGCAATAACAAATATATTTGGTGTAACATATATATATATAACCGATATGGAAACTGGATTATGGTAGTTATTCATACCTCTAGGCACTTCATCCGAAAAATAAATGTTACATTATACTTAAATAAAATAAAGGTTTTGAATCTAACACAGATTCTAGTAATAAAAAAACTACAACAAAGCAACAAAATTAACGTATCTTCCTCTTCTAATTTTAACACAGCGCTGCACAATTCACTCACTTTTTTAATTTTTTTTACACTTTTTTATTACAGAAACGTTATTTATGACATTACACGGTTATTACTCTGAACTGCACTACAGACTGGCGTAACCTGAGCAAGGACAGTGACAGAACTATTGATGTCCCCTTTCTGAGGAAACAGACTCCTAACGCTTATCTAATCATTAGAGCAAAAGGGAGTGGCTAGATTAGGTAAGCATGATAACATTGCCAATTTTCACTATTCGTATACTATAAATTGTTGTTAGTGTTTTTGTTTCTTTATTGTTATTTTATAATTGTTACTGTTGCAATTAATTATTATCAATATTAATTGCTAGTAACCAATTGTTATTATCCTTGTTATTATTGTTAATTTAGAACAATAGCACAAGTCCGCAGTATCCAATTTAAAACAATTATAAAGTAGACTTTAGTTTATTAGTAAATTATTGCCTAACCATCGGTACCGGAACACGATGGCTAGTGATATTCCATGCATTTGACCTATATTAAGTTTGATATAAAATATGGATAAATTATTGTATCGATTCATTGTTAAATCTTGATTCTCATGTGACAACTTACAGGCGGAGTAGAGGAGACCTATAGTGCTGAGTGAGGTGCTTATCAGCAAGGCTTGTGCTCTTATCTTTGTCGGGACGAACTCGCCGAGCAGTGGGATTGTAGCGATTAGACGTTGGACAAGTCCTGAAATATTTAATCAATCTATAGCTTCAGTTAGGTTAATATTTAAAACTATAATGTAAATACGTGCAAATGAAACATGACAATACGAATAAAGCCAGGGCTTCAATGTGAATTTACTTTATATTCTCTGTATTACAGAAAGAAATATAAAAGTTAAGTATAGTGTAAATGTACTTTTTTTATTATTACATAAGACAGTAAATTGAAGCAATACACTTTTAAGTTTAACAGTAATTCAATACAATTGTTATGACGTAAAACATTAACAAGCCAGCCAATCATCCAAGTCAAGTAAGACCAAATGGTTAAAAGAATATAACATGTCCCATAGTGACAGTAAGAAATGTTTAATATATCATGATATATAATAAAACTTAATAAAAATTGTGCACATAGTAACAAATATATAAAAATGGATAATCGTAATAGAAGAAAATACAAAATTATTTAAATTAAATATGGGCGAAATGTCCTTCTTTCGTAACATTAACCATCAATAATCATAAAAACATAGACAAATTTAAAATTATATAGTGTTACGATAAAAATATATTCCATTCTCATGTCTGTATTATGTTGCCTAAGGCGATTAACCAATTCTTATACAAAAAACCATATTTTACAGATGACTGCTAAATAAATATCTCTTATACATTTCTTAAAATTTGGCTTAGTTTCAGCCTTAATCACACCACATTATTACTGCAAAATCTCTTTTTTGTAAAACTTGGCATATGACTAAAATAAATATTTTTCTTTTTTAAAAAACTCCAAATTTGAAACCAACAGATTATTTTAAAAGTTAGACTGATATGTTTATTTACGTCACAGTTGCTATAATACATGTAACGTTGCTGCAAATGATATTAAACTTCATTTCCCAGCAGTACAAAAATTACTATTTATGGTTTACAATTTTTAATCCTCATAACTTTTGTGCCAAATGTATCGTTTGTAACATCTTTTGAATATGGAACCACTGTCCTAAGTTCGCCCTTAAGTCTTTTTGGGAATTTTACAAAAAAAGACTATGCGTCGTACATAGGTGCCTATATCATGTATAAGTCTACATTCAATACATAATAATGCAAAGACCAGATTTTACATACATAGATTCCTTAAATAGCACCTGGTGGAGTTAAATTTTATTTCAAGCAATTTTTTATATGCTTAACTTCATTATAATAAACAATAAGAAACTTTAAATACAAGATTTTGTAATAAAATAAACAACTCAATTCTGTGTTTCAAAAAAAGATTAAAGTTTAGTTTTTATGGCTTGTAAGCCTACTATGTTTTATGGATGTTACTTGTCAATAGCAATTTGGGAACAGTCAAAGTATTCCTTATATGGTAACTTCATAAAATATTACAACAACAAAAAAAGATTTTTGCATTTAGTGGAAATCCCAATAGTACCTAGACATAAATGTATAACTTACAAGGCCCCAGAGATAACTTTGATGATGAAGAGATGACCAAAAGTTGGGAGCAAATGTTCCCAAAATGTTACAACAGGACGTTTAGAGACAGGCCCCGGACCAGAACATATTTCCTCCCCAACGTGTCAGCCAAGAAACCAGATAGGTGAGGACGATGCTATAATACCTGCAAACACGTTCACCAGTTCACCACATACGCCGTAGTGTAGTGTTTCCTCGATAGTGTCAGCCTAGGAACCAGGCAGGTGAGACGAAGCTATAATTTGTGCAAACACGTTTCAATAGTTCAAACATACGCCATAGTGTAGTGTTTCCTCGATAGTGTCAGCCTAGGAACCGGAAAGGTGAGATGCTGCTATAAATTCTGCTAACACATACTCTGTGGTATTATCCACGTGTTTCCTCCCAAAAGTGTCAGCGAAGGAACGGGAAAGGTGAGAAACTGCTATTAAATCCTGTTAAAACATTCAATAAAAAACAAATGCACTCTTGAGTGTACGTCATATTTTATTTCTACACCAATAAAATAAACACCAACATTATATATCTACTTCTAAAATTATAGATTTCTACTACTTAGCTAATCAAAATAGAGTTTAAACAAAAATAGTTTCTGATATCTCCCCAGCAGATTATGAGAATAATGAGATCATATATGGAAATATAATATTACAATCGTAAATCGATACATATTAAAAATAAAATAGCTAGCATTAACCACACAAGTGTCTGTAATATTTATAAAGTTTGTTTGCGTGGTCCCTGAGAATAGGAATTTTCTCAAATGCAAAAAATTTTAAATGAGTTATTTATCTGTATAACTTTTTGAACACAACTAATTGAATTTCTGATGTTTTACGCAATTTTTTATATATTGAATAATAAATATGTATTATCATTCATTGACTTCCTAGGAAAATTGTGTTCGATATATTAAAAATTATGGTAAATTAATATTAAAATTGTTATTTTCCTTTAATTATCAATTATCCATAATGACCTCTTCCTTTCCACATATTTCAATTCTGATTGCTATTTCTTGCACAACTCAAAATATTAGTTCCTATTAGGATAAAGTTCGAATCAATATTATTCATTTCACAAGTTGTTATTAAATAGTATATTCTATGAATATAAGATAACAACACAAAGATAAAAATACGCGGGTTACGTCTTGTAAATATTTTCTTATCTTAGCTTACATAATTCTACATGCAGATGAGTGAGATAAGAAAGATACAATCTAGGTAGAGATTTATTACCGACAAAGAACGGAGGAGGAACCTAGGAGGCCCTTTTCCGTAGAGACGCAGAAGTTGAATGGTCCACATTCAGCGGCTGGAAGGAGGAAGGGACCACCCCCCCCCCCAAAAACCGTCTCTACCGAACCACAAAGCGTCGATGTTGTCAAATGGTTAGACCGGGACAGGAAAATGATGAACATACTGACACTTTTCCATAAACCTGCGCAAAAAGATTTATACAAATAATAATAATAATTGTTTTGTTTCTGTCCAAAAAATATTCAATACATTTAAGTTGACAATTAACACATTACACATTTATATGCAAACACAAAATATACATCCCATCACCAATTGCAATCAAAACAAAAAGTGCCATATATAATATATCAATAAAATATTATATATTATATATATATATATATATAATTATATATATATATATATTATTTTTATAGTTTAGTATATATATACTGATATTTTTATATATATATTTTATTGCCAATGACATCAAGTTTTTTGTGGAAGAAGCAATTATTGCACCTCAAGGCAGAGGCCCCGTTTTGACGGTTGCAAATATTAAGCATAACCAACTGAGTACTAAACAGATCTGAAAGATTAATACAGTTTGGCTTCACTTTCATACTAATAAACTACTAAGAATATAGAAAACGGTGCTGGTGACATTACAAAATTAATTAATATTAAAAAAAAAAAAAAATCTTATCTTAATATGTTTGCGTTTGTAATTTAATTTACTTTTAAATTCTTTAACTATTGCAGAATATTGAACGAGAAAATGTAATGTCTTACAAACATAATAGCCATTTTTTCAATTGTTTGATAATTTATCTTATTTGATGGTAAACTCTTTATTTAATCTGGAATTTGATTGAAACATTCTCGGGCAGCAAATAAACTTTATAAGAGATTTTATGATTGTCTTTAAAAAATGTAGATTATTTGGGCTTAGGTATATCACTGTCATTTTGGATTTCGCAGTTTTAAGTTTAGATGTAAAAGTTGCATAGACTACTCTGTTTATTTTCTTACTTCTATTACCACTCTTTGAACAAGAATATCTTCATTACCTTTAAAAAACATAACAAGATTTTTTCAAAGGCCAAAATCTTTTAAATTCTCATAAACAAGTGGCATAATGATTTTGCTCCATACTCTATATTTAATTCCTCAATCGCATCACTAACAGAAACTATTAAACCACCAATTATAGGTATCAGAAATATACGGAAAACACAATATAATAGAAATGGTATACAAAACACATATATTCAACGCTAATCGTTAAACTTATGGCAATGGTTTTAGCAAAATACAAGTCAGTGCTTTGGACAAAGATAAATTTTTAAAATGTTATAAAAACTTCAACTACAAGTAAAATAATACTAAGAAACTATAGGATAATTATCCGTGAATTTTCGAAAGGAAAAAAATTTTAATGAAAATCACCCAAAAAAAGTATGTAATGAACAATGCCATTTTTATCTTTATTTTGCCACGTTATTCAACTCACCTTCATAAGCAGATATGCATTATATGCAGTTTATCTCAGTTATATCATCTTTTTATTTGAATAATGATACTCCACAGTGAGCCCATTTAAAAAATATTAAATATAAATTATTAATAAGGAAGGTTGTTGAGGATAGGGTTTGTGAGTGATTTACATAATTGTGTTAAAAGAATATTAACTGGAAAAGCTTAAAACTCAAAATAATGACATTTGTCGGGTTTAACAGCATAAGTACAAGTAAAATGGACTAGAAATTTCTTTACACTATTAGTATTTTTTAACGCAGTGACTAATTATAAATATAATTTTTATTTCACTTAACCTATGTCATAAGATTTGAATTGCATTAAAAAATTACTTTTACATGATTTT
>NW_025778849.1:0-54608 GCF_021130785.1 Homalodisca vitripennis | reverse complement strand
AGATATTTTAGTACTTTTAGTATTTTAGTACAACAAACACTGTAATGGAACGTGTTGAGGGGACAGCTGGGATACGATGTTGTAAGAAAGATCCTGAACCGTTCCCAATGGAAATCATTCATGAGATTCCCACTTTCAATTATACCTATTTCTATACAAATATGATTATAAGTGAAAAACAAGTTTTCAGGAAAATTTCTTGGCAGAGCAACACCTAAAAATCTGTATTCAAGATTTGTCTTAATTTTACGTGGATTGCGTATGTATTTTAAAACACTTTTAGGTGTAGATTAGGACTAATCCTATTGTAGTAAGGGAGTATTCGCTTTAAATGTTTAATACATTGTATTATTCAATTGTAACAAATTGAAAACGATGATGTTTTGTATTTTCTTTGAGCTGCTAAGGTTATTTCCTGCAATTAATTAAAATGTTATAAATTGAGAATACTATTAAATAAATATTTTACCTTTACGTAAAGGCTGCTTCAATAGTCAAAGTAACCATTCAGACTAATTCTAAAACATTTACTCAAAAACAAAACACTGTTATTAAAAGTGAGGTAAAGAATACCGATCACAATATTGTTTTATAACTATTGCTTAATTTTTATTAAGTTTATGTTTTAAAATTAATTACCCTACATTTGATCACGTGAGGATTATATCAGATTTCAGATCTCAAATCGTAGTGTTATTAATTTTTTTTCACTATTCGATATACGATAAATTCAATTATTATCTGGAAATAATGAAACAATTTGTAAAATTCTGCCTATATGTGTTTTTACATGTCCGTTATTTTAAGTAATCATTAAAGGTATAAAGTTTAAATTTAAAAATATATATTTATAAAGACTTATCACTTAGTATATTCATGTATAAATAATGAATTCCAATGTAATGGTTTCTCTGAAACTCTAATCACAATTCCAAGTTAATGACAGCTTATATATCTTTAATGTCCAATCAAAGATTACGAGATTTACTAAAATTGCGCAAAGAATAAAATTTTTACCATCTCAATGTTATCAGTTTTAATAAATGTATATTTTACAATTATTGTGTTGTGCAAACGAATCCGGAGGAAACGACCAGTGCTGCTGCTGCTGATTAACCGGAAATGAGCAAAGACAACGAAGCTAGCTCACAAGGAGCTGATGTCGCTCAATTTACTGCTTCTCATTGTCTTAATTTACAGCGAAAACCCTTATCTGGGTTTTAGGTTCAAAATAATAAATGGATACTTTTTTACGAAAATGATTTTACCACGTTTTTGAAATAGCTACTTTTAACTAAGTGAAAAATTATGCCTAGATTAATAAAAATCATAGTTTATGTCACTCTTATTTTAAATATTTAGGATGACCAATTTCAGGATTTTAACATAAATTAAATTTATAATTATAATAAATAAAAATAGTTAAAATAATATTTCAATACCTTTTTTTATAATTAATGAAAGAGGGGCATAAAATAAGGCATAAAATAATACTGTAACCACGGAATGTCAGTAATAATAACCCATAAGAGTGAAATGTTTGACTGAAATTGGTTACCAAGAGAATGGAGTATGATCATTCATTTGCGTCTTCAGCACTCCTCGATAGTAAAAAGGCATCAAGTTTTTTATTTTTTCCAGTTTGTTAAATTTAAACTGTTTAATTATAAGCTTTAATCTTTTATATTCAATGCTACTTAAAATATCTTTAAATTATCTAAATGCATAAATATTGAATAGAAATAATTGTGTGGGGGTTTTGACATATGCAAAGTCGGTTGAGTACTACAAAAAAAAGTTTCTATCATTTTAAAATTAGATGAAGAAGGGCCTGGCCGTGTAAACACTACTATATTGTCCGGTTATCAACAAATTACAGTGGAAGCTTTTGCATAAATATTAATATTTAGTTGTACAAAGCAGTGATGATTAAAATAGCCAGCACAATATCTTTCTCATTTATCATGGAATATGACATCACTTCATCATAAGGATTTTAAAGGGTAAAATACTATTTATTTTAATAAAGTCTGTGAGTTGAAAAGAAAAATAGTCTAAGTCTTGTTTTATACAGTGTGTATTGTGGAAATCAAATGCCAAAGATAATCTTTTAGTTTCATAAAATGTATACACCCGGACTACTATTTACGTAGGATGTGGGTGCGTGCAATCATTAAAGAATGGAGTTACAATTTGTCATTTTATTATATTTATATATAATATACTATTAATAACAATCAAATAAAAGAATTCCTATCATTCTATACACAGTTTATTAATTATAAATATTATCGGGTTAGAACTTATTGTAAAATGTACCTATGCATTCAGGCAGTGTCAAACAAAAATCATTTGGGTAATGGTACTATATCAACACTTAAGTTTATGTTGTTTAAATTCACGTATTTGATTTGAAAATATTGGTTGGTTATGCTTATGTTGTTATTTTTTATGGCATGTACTTGAACATTTAAAATGACCGTTTTTACGGTAAACTATTATAAGTAATGTATATTGAAACCAGTTTTCAACTGCATCTTTCACATTCTGGAACTACGGAACAAGATGGCCTCATGGATATTAAGGTCTTTTTGAAATTGAACATGATTAAAATGAAAACTTAAGTTTTAATTGGGAAAAGCCTGATTATACCTTCTTTCAAATATTTGTCAAAAGCGTTATGTCACAGGCTATTATGCATCAGAAAGAGGTAATTGTAAAGTATTTATTACTATAAAAAAACTTATTTAATATTTTAGTAGATCATTTTCAACTCTGCAATATTAGGAAATGTGTTTGTAAAATGTCTTTAGGCGCTTATGCAAGATAGATGCTTCCTGTGATCTTAGCGTGAACGTGTGGGACCTCTGGTCAGACGTTCGTGTGTAAAACAAGAGAGAAGAGGGGGGGGGGGGGGGGGGGGGGGGGTGGGACAGTACGTCAACAATAAGGTACACTAAGATATCCTTGCAGGACACTGCCTGTTTGGGGAGTATCTTTAGAAAAGGGTCTTCCGAGATCAGGGGTTTCACTTACAATTTAAATACACCAGCCGTTTCGAGCAAAACTATGATAAATGAAAGTAAATTCCTTTGATGCAAACTAATAAATATATGTCAAAATACGTTTTATGCATTTTCTTCTTAATTATCTTAATAGGCATGCTTCTAATACCTTAATATTGCATGTTATTAATGGAAATAAACTCATAAAAAATACAATGATTTTCACTAAATGAATTATGATTTTCTACAAAATGTATAAACTGATATTGTAATTCCTTTACACCAACATCATACATACAGTTTTTAGTTGTTACGAGTATTATATTCCATGTCGTTCTCATTGGAAATATTTAGAGGAGTGGAATTAAGTTCCATTGGGCCTAATAACAATATCTGTATAAGAGATTTCATTACGCTTTTTGAAAACTTCTGAACGATGCAATTAATTTATTTACTAATACCTCCATTTAAAGGAAACTGAAAGTGGGGGACTATATATTTTGTTGTTGACCTTATTACATCCATGAATACTGCATTAATAGGATCGTTTATCGGTTGTTAGGATTTGTTTGGTAATTATTTCTCAGGGAAAACAATTAGCTGACGAACTTTCCAAAAAAAAAAATTATTATAGCAATTAATTGTCTGATATGTCATTGTTCAGGTAAAAATGTTGTTAATAGAAAGAGAATTTGTAATATGGTAACCACTCTCCTGTCTGATTACATATCAGTAATTTAAGATATGCGTTCATGAAAAACATGTGTTTTCAACACAATGTTTTTTATTAATTTGTTGAGTTACTTTATTATATGTAATATAGAAGTTTCTGGTCTGAAATGAATTAAAAAATTAAAACATATTTTTTTAGATGTGAAATGATTTAATTTATCATTGTATGTAAGAGTAATACCCGGATGTACACGGGTGAATCTAAGAAATGTGGGAAATACTGTTCTGATGGGTTTAAGTAAAGCATTTGAAGCAATTACCTAAAGGCTGATTTCCATGTAGTACACGTACTTACAGGTTATATTAAACTGCCGCTACACAAAGCCTACCGCAGTAAAAACTGGTTTCCAGTGCGAGAGGAGACTGAGAGGCATGAAAGTGATTTCCCTCGTGTCTAACTTCTTGACGTCACAGATATGACAATTTACAAGAGAAATCCCTTGTTTTGTACAGTGCATCATGTGATGTTCCAGGATAATACGAATACATATGCTCTGTCTCCTGCTCTACTTTTATGTATTTGATTTCATACGCAAGCTACCAGCAGATCACTATCACACGAAATGTTAGAAGGCATACACATTATAATAATGGTATTACACTGTAGCCAAATAACGTAATAAAAACACCAATATTATTCTTTAAATCTGGAGCTTTTTATAGTTAGTATATTATACTTTCATTTATAAAGTTGTGATAAAAACGGGTTTAAGGAAGAGATGTACATTTTCAGTCAACGCTTTTTAAATGAGGAGTTCTACAGGTAGTTTGGAACTAATAACTTCTGACTCTCTAGAAATGTATTTCCTTAAATAATATTACACAAATAATATATTATGGTGTTTCATTAAAAAAAACTATTATGATCTTTGATAAATAAAACTACTAACATATATATACAATACCAACCCATTTACTAGAAAATACACCATTTGAATAGCTGGTTAAGAAGAATATAAAGTAAAATACAAGAATTCATAAATCAGGATTTTAAGTTCAACTTTGTATAATTTGACTTACAGCTCTCCTGGTCAGTTATTTATTATCGTGTTTGCTTTTTAAAGGAAAATTTATTCTGCTCCATATTATTCTCTATTCATTTGATTTTTTAACGGTTATACCCCTTAAATTAGCCCTTAGGCGTGTCTTATGGAACATCTAAATGTAATGCAAGTCCTTGCAAAATTATTTGTTGTAAATTTCAGTGACAAGATATTTATTATCTGTAATTTTAATTGAATAAGTAACTAAAAACAACGAGGTTTTAATAAATTGAGATCAACCATGCCTATAAATAAAAGTAAGGTTTGAAGAGAACGATAAGTTTTTTTCACAAGGTTTAGAATAACAAGCGTTACCTAAACAATCTTTTATTATTATAATAACGGCTAGCGAATGAGCAACACATTTCTCAATCTTTGCTTATAGGACTTTTTAAATTATGAGTACTATTAACCACGTAAGTTTGTAACCCCCTTTACTGAATACTGTATAATAAAAAATAAATCGATCCAAACCTCTTGTATAAAAAGTAATCTCATGAATATTTTGGCTAAATCCCTTGTCCCAGTTATGTACAACTATTTCGTTGCAACATTGCAGCCATTCTACCTTCGCGACTTCGTTATTTAAGGACCTGAACAAATAAAGTGTTTTGAAATGCTTGCAGCATATACAAGTTTTCTACAACCAAGAACTTGTGAGAGGAATGCCGAAATAATTTTACACTTGGTAGATAAATTGATGTTATGCATATCTCGACTAAATTCATTTACATGCTTGGTACGCCATTTCTGCTGTTACGAGAATTTTCCAGGTAAGCTGGTAAACCTGTAATACATAGGAATATAACCGAAGATTCCAGATATTAAAAGGGATAATAGCTGAGTAGCGTAGTTGGAGTGAGAAAGAGAGCTCTCGGTGAGTCTGTCGCCGCCTCCGGGTCGGTGAAACGGTGGGTGAGCACTGTGATCTTTCACAACTTTCATCTGTCCTTCCCTTCCGCACGTACGTATTCAAGTGAGTTCTCGAGTGCGAATGTTCTCGAAGCGCCTTTCAGCATATAAGGAGTTGTACCTTCGCAATGAGTGAAGGTGAGCTCCTGAAGTGAACTTGTTAAATGACAGAATAAGCGGTGATACTGAAGACGGATGGAATTTCGGTGATAATTATTGACTGTCAGTTTTAAATAAACTCGTGTATAGTTGCATATATAATGCAGTTTAGTAGTGGTTTTGTGGCAGTATAAATTAGTGTCAGCCTAATAAGCAACTGTTTTATTTAAAGCCCACCTGGTTTACTATTGTAAATATTATATATATATAGGTATAAAAGAAAACAAAACATGTTTCTTCAACTTGAAAAGCTTAATATTTCGTTACTTTTCAGTAACATTATCAAAAGCATGTATACAATAAAATATAAACAAATATAAAAATGAAGGTTATAAAAACATTGGAAACAACAAAACAAAACATATGGTATCAAAGAAGAAATTAAACATGTAACCTTTCCTAAACACAGAGATAGATAAAAAGTTTGAATAATAAATTTAAAATTAGCTGTGTCTCAAATTTAATCCAACTGGTGATTTTGATTGAAGAGCCATTATGTTTGCTTGTTCATATCTTCTTAGTAATAATTTTGTGTATTCTTTATTGTCATAATTTTGAAACTTCTTGATGCCAATTAGAGAGAAACAATTTTCAAAGGTTTTATTGTGTTGGACAGCGTGTGCAGATACGGGTCTAAGTAAATTTTGATGTCGAACATCGGCACGATGATTGTTCATCCTCAGCCTAAGTGACGTAGATGTTTCTCCAATGTAGTCTTTAGGGCAATGTTGACAGGATAATTTATAGACTACATTTTCACTGTTACATGTTATATCTTCTGCAATAGAATATTTTTTGTGCGTAACGCAACTTTTGTAACAGTTTGTAGATTGCATCATATTGCATATTCCACAGCGTGGTTTATTGCATGGATGGCATTTGTGTTTGAAATTTTGACTGTTGTCTTTATCTTTAATGTATTTTGGATGAACTAATAGATTTTTCAGATTTGGTGGTCTTTTGAAAATAATTCTAGGAGGTCTATTAAAAAGATCCTTTGTTTCTGGAGATTGTTCCAATATTTTGTAGGCGGTCTTCATAATTCCATTTACTTTGTATAATCCAGGATGGTACTGAGTTACAAATTTGGCATCTTTTTCCACAACACTTAAAACATGGTTTGTGTTTTAGGCTTAGCTATTTCACTGTTAATTAATTTTGCAGGGTATCCTCTGTTGATTAATGAATTTGATAATGTTGTTACATAATTTTGGAAGTCAGTGTCATCTGTACATAGCATTTTTTAGCTCTTAGAGCAAGACCCTTGGGTATAGATTTCTTTACATACTGTGGATGGCAGCTATCATAATGTAAAATATTGCATACTATTTGTGTCCTTGACATGAATTTTAGTTTTAAAAACGACCGCTGTTTAATAAAACGTCTACATCAAGGAAGGTCACAGAATTTGGCGATGTTTTCCAGGTGAAATTTAGTGATGAAAAATCGTTTAATTCTTCTAGGAATTGTTTCAAATGTTCCATTCCATTATTCCAAACAAGAAATATATCATCAATATAACGAAACCATGCCAAGGGTTGAAATTTTTGGGTTGATAAAAAGTTTTTTCTCTCGAGTAACCCCATAAAAAGATTGGCGTATGAAGGAGCCATTTTTGTCCCCATCGCTGTGCCCTTTATTTGAAGAAAGTTTTTGTCTAGAAACTTAAAATTGTTCATAGTCAAGATCATAGTAATTAAATGAGTGATAAAATTAGAAGTGGGTAAAGTGTTTTTCGGTCTTTCATCTAAAAATTTCCCAATTGCTTCGACGCCCTCATCATGTGGAATATTGGTGTAGAGTGATTCTACGTCAACTGTAGCTAATATTATTTCACCAGATAATGGTTGAGGAATTTCCGATAGTCTTTCTAAGAAATGATTGGTATTTTTTGATATAGGAGGGCAACTCTCTAACAAAAGGTTGTAGAATGTCATCTACGTAAGCAGAAATTTTTTTCTGTAGGAGCTCCAATACTTGCAACAATAGGCCGGCCTGGAGGAGGTCTTACTAGTTTGTGTGTTTTAGGTAACATGTAGAATACATGTGACTTTGATTGTGTTGGGATTAAAGTTTTAAGTATATTATCAGAAATATTTTGCTTGGGGCCATTTTCTAAGAGATATTCTTTGATTTCTGCACTAAAATCGTTAGTTGGGGGTCTTTTTCCAGAGTCATGTACACAGTAGAATCTTGTAATTGCCTGTTAGCCTCATTAATATAATCACTCCTATTCAAGATTACTGTAGAATTCCCCTTATCGGAAGGTAAAATTACGATATTTTTGTTATATTTTAAAGACTTAATGGCTTTTTCTTCCTTAGATGTTATATTTTTTAATTGTGGCAAGTTTTCAATAAATTTTTGATCAGATACATTGGCTAATATTACATTTAGAAACTGCTCAATAGGATGGTCATTGGGCAGGGGTGGGGGCTGCCATCCAGACTTTGGTTGAAATTTTTTAAGGGAAAGCGGCAATGGCTCATTGACATTGTTCTTATTTTCATCTTTACTGAAATAAAATTTGATTCTAGTATCTCGTGCAAATTCCAATGCGTCAGCAATCAAATTAATATGGTTGAACCTTGGGGTAGGGGAAAAAGTTAATCCTTTTGTTAAAATTGAAATTTCATTAATATTAGGTGTATAATTTGACAAATTCTCAACTTTTTACAGAAGGGTTTGTTGGTGGTAATAGATTATCTCTCTGTTCTAAAACTGTACCTTGCTGTAATGTTTTATTATTGGATGGTTCTTGATGTGGTGAAATAAGGTTTAAATTGACAATTTCTTCTGAAGGTTGAGACTTAGAGAAATGCATGAAATTATTGTATCCTGGCAAGTCATTTCCTGTATATTGTATACACAATTTTTATAACTTTTTAATTAACCTCTTAGATTTTTTAGCCATAAACAGTTCAGTTTGTATCATTATTTTATTTATATTCATGATTATATTAGGAAAGAGCGAAGTCATATCCTCAAACAATATTTTCAGTTCCCTTCCATGTTGCTGTGACAATAGCTGATAGGATATGGCAACCAATATTGAAAGGTCAAAACTAGTTTTTTTACCTAAAGCAATTACATCGCCGTGAAGGGCAGGTGGGAGCCCGGACAATGGAAACTTAGGTTGAAGCCCTTTAGGAGTAAATCCAAGGGGCAAACAAGAACATATGAAAAGAATACTGCAGTTGAGATTAGCGATTTTTCTACAATGATACTTAAATTTTTTCAAACTCTGTTTTCTTGATAAGATGCTTCTAGATGAATTCATATTAATATTGGAATATAAATAATTATTCTCTGTGAAAAGGAGTGAGAGTTAACAGAACAAAAGAAAGAATTATAAGAAAGGCGAAGTAAGTAACTAACCAAACAAAATTATAGTTACCAATTGGTTATAGTTTCTTGTGATATATCTCACAGCTCTGAAAATGTCAACGGACTCTTATAGGTATAAAAGAAAACAAAACATGTTTCTTCAACTTGAAAAGCTTAATATTTCGTTACTTTTCAGTAACATTATCAAAAGCATGTATACAATAAAATATAAACAAATATAAAAATGAAGGTTATAAAAACATTGGAAACAACAAAACAAAACATATGGTATCAAAGAAGAAAATTAAACATGTAACCTTTCCTAAACACAGAGATAGATAAAAAGTTTGAATAATAAATTTAAATTAGCTGTGTCTCAAATTTAATCCAACTGGTGATTTTGATTGAAGAGCCATTATGTTTGCTTGTTCATATCTTCTTAGTAATAATTTTGTGTATTCTTTATTGTCATAATTTTGAAACTTCTTGATGCCAATTAGAGAGAAACAATTTTCAAAGGTTTTATTGTGTTGGACAGCGTGTGCAGATACGGGTCTAAGTAAATTTTGATGTCGAACATCGGCACGATGATTGTTCATCCTCAGCCTAAGTGACGTAGATGTTTCTCCAATGTAGTCTTTAGGGCAATGTTGACAGGATAATTTATAGACTACATTTTCACTGTTACATGTTATATCTTCTGCAATAGAATATTTTTTGTGCGTAACGCAACTTTTGTAACAGTTTGTAGATTGCATCATATTGCATATTCCACAGCGTGGTTTATTGCATGGATGGCATTTGTGTTTGAAATTTTGACTGTTGTCTTTATCTTTAATGTATTTTGGATGAACTAATAGATTTTTCAGATTTGGTGGTCTTTTGAAAATAATTCTAGGAGGTCTATTAAAAAGATCCTTTGTTTCTGGAGATTGTTCCAATATTTTGTAGGCGGTCTTCATAATTCCATTTACTTTGTATAATCCAGGATGGTACTGAGTTACAAATTTGGCATCTTTTTCCACAACACTTAAAACATGGTTTGTGTTTTTAGGCTTAGCTATTTCACTGTTAATTAATTTTGCAGGGTATCCTCTGTTGATTAATGAATTTGATAATGTTGTTACATAATTTTGGAAGTCAGTGTCATCTGTACATAGATTTTTAGCTCTTAGAGCAAGACCCTTGGCTATAGATTTCTTTACATACTGTGGATGGCAGCTATCATAATGTAAATATTGCATACTATTTGTGTCCTTGACATGAATTTTAGTTTTAAAACGACCGCTGTTTAATAAAACGTCTACATCAAGGAAGGTCACAGAATTTGGCGATGTTTTCCAGGTGAAATTTAGTGATGAAAAATCGTTTAATTCTTCTAGGAATTGTTTTCAAATGTTCCATTCCATTATTCCAAACAAGAAATATATCATCAATATAACGAAACCATGCCAAGGGTTGAAATTTTTGGGTTGATAAAAAGTTTTTCTCGAGTAACCCCATAAAAAGATTGGCGTATGAAGGAGCCATTTTTGTCCCCATCGCTGTGCCCTTTATTTGAAGAAAGTTTTTGTCTAGAAACTTAAAATTGTTCATAGTCAAGATCATAGTAATTAAATGAGTGATAAAATTAGAAGTGGGTAAAGTGTTTTTCGGTCTTTCATCTAAAAATTTCCCAATTGCTTCGACGCCCTCATCATGTGGAATATTGGTGTAGAGTGATTCTACGTCAACTGTAGCTAATATTATTTCACCAGATAATGGTTGAGGAATTTCCGATAGTCTTTCTAAGAAATGATTGGTATTTTTGATATAGGAGGGCAACTCTCTAACAAAAGGTTGTAGAATGTCATCTACGTAAGCAGAAATTTTTTTCTGTAGGAGCTCCAATACTTGCAACAATAGGCCGGCCTGGAGGAGGTCTTACTAGTTTGTGTGTTTTAGGTAACATGTAGAATACATGTGACTTTGATTGTGTTGGGATTAAAGTTTTAAGTATATTATCAGAAATATTTTGCTTGGGGCCATTTTCTAAGAGATATTCTTTGATTTCTGCACTAAAATCGTTAGTTGGGTCTTTTTCCAGAGTCATGTACACAGTAGAATCTTGTAATTGCCTGTTAGCCTCATTAATATAATCACTCCTATTCAAGATTACTGTAGAATTCCCCTTATCGGAAGGTAAAATTACGATATTTTTGTTATATTTTAAAGACTTAATGGCTTTTTCTTCCTTAGATGTTATATTTTTTAATTGTGGCAAGTTTTCAATAAATTTTTGATCAGATACATTGGCTAATATTACATTTAGAAACTGCTCAATAGGATGGTCATTGGGCAGGGGTGGGGGCTGCCATCCAGACTTTGGTTGAAATTTTTTAAGGGAAAGCGGCAATGGCTCATTGACATTGTTCTTATTTTCATCTTTACTGAAATAAAAATTTGATTCTAGTATCTCGTGCAAATTCCAATGCGTCAGCAATCAAATTAATATGGTTGAACCTTGGGGTAGGGGAAAAAGTTAATCCTTTTGTTAAAATTGAAATTTCATTAATATTAGGTGTATAATTTGACAAATTCTCAACTTTTACAGAAGGGTTTGTTGGTGGTAATAGATTATCTCTCTGTTCTAAAACTGTACCTTGCTGTAATGTTTTATTATTGGATGGTTCTTGATGTGGTGAAATAAGGTTTAAATTGACAATTTCTTCTGAAGGTTGAGACTTAGAGAAATGCATGAAATTATTGTATCCTGGCAAGTCATTTCCTGTATATTGTATACACAATTTTTATAACTTTTTAATTAACCTCTTAGATTTTTTAGCCATAAACAGTTCAGTTTGTATCATTATTTTATTTATATTCATGATTATATTAGGAAAGAGCGAAGTCATATCCTCAAACAATATTTTCAGTTCCCTTCCATGTTGCTGTGACAATAGCTGATAGGATATGGCAACCAATATTGAAAGGTCAAAACTAGTTTTTTTACCTAAAGCAATTACATCGCCGTGAAGGGCAGGTGGGAG
This sequence comes from Homalodisca vitripennis, assembly GCF_021130785.1. NCBI lineage: Eukaryota > Metazoa > Arthropoda > Insecta > Hemiptera > Cicadellidae > Homalodisca > Homalodisca vitripennis. Next base: position 42,401 of record NW_025778849.1, on the reverse strand, counting down.
CCCGGACAATGGAAACTTAGGTTGAAGAAGCCCTTTAGGAGTAAATCCAAGGGGCAAACAAGAACATATGAAAAGAATACTGCAGTTGAGATTAGCGATTTTTCTACAATGATACTTAAATTTTTTCAAACTCTGTTTTCTTGATAAGATGCTTCTAGATGAATTCATATTAATATTGGAATATAAATAATTATTCTCTGTGAAAAGGAGTGAGAGTTAACAGAACAAAAGAAAGAATTATAAGAAAGGCGAAGTAAGTAACTAACCAAACAAAATTATAGTTACCAATTGGTTATAGTTTCTTGTGATATATCTCACAGCTCTGAAAATGTCAACGGACTCTTATAGGTATAAAAGAAAACAAAACATGTTTCTTCAACTTGAAAAGCTTAATATTTCGTTACTTTTCAGTAACATTATCAAAAGCATGTATACAATAAAATATAAACAAATATAAAAAATGAAGGTTATAAAAACATTGGAAACAACAAAACAAAACATATGGTATCAAAGAAGAAAATTAAACATGTAACCTTTCCTAAACACAGAGATAGATAAAAAGTTTGAATAATAAATTTAAATTAGCTGTGTCTCAAATTTAATCCAACTGGTGATTTTGATTGAAGAGCCATTATGTTTGCTTGTTCATATCTTCTTAGTAATAATTTTGTGTATTCTTTATTGTCATAATTTTGAAACTTCTTGATGCCAATTAGAGAGAAACAATTTTCAAAGGTTTTATTGTGTTGGACAGCGTGTGCAGATACGGGTCTAAGTAAATTTTGATGTCGAACATCGGCACGATGATTGTTCATCCTCAGCCTAAGTGACGTAGATGTTTCTCCAATGTAGTCTTTAGGGCAATGTTGACAGGATAATTTATAGACTACATTTTCACTGTTACATGTTATATCTTCTGCAATAGAATATTTTTTGTGCGTAACGCAACTTTTGTAACAGTTTGTAGATTGCATCATATTGCATATTCCACAGCGTGGTTTATTGCATGGATGGCATTTGTGTTTGAAATTTTGACTGTTGTCTTTATCTTTAATGTATTTTGGATGAACTAATAGATTTTTCAGATTTGGTGGTCTTTTGAAAATAATTCTAGGAGGTCTATTAAAAAGATCCTTTGTTTCTGGAGATTGTTCCAATATTTTGTAGGCGGTCTTCATAATTCCATTTACTTTGTATAATCCAGGATGGTACTGAGTTACAAATTTGGCATCTTTTTCCACAACACTTAAAACATGGTTTGTGTTTTTAGGCTTAGCTATTTCACTGTTAATTAATTTTGCAGGGAATCTTCTGTTGATTAATGAATTTGATAATGTTGTTACATAATTTTGGAAGTCAGTGTCATCTGTACATAGATTTTTAGCTCTTAGAGCAAGACCCTTGGCTATAGATTTCTTTACATACTGTGGATGGCAGCTATCATAATGTAAATATTGCATACTATTTGTGTCCTTGACATGAATTTTAGTTTTAAAACGACCGCTGTTTAATAAAACGTCTACATCAAGGAAGGTCACAGAATTTGGCGATGTTTTCCAGGTGAAATTTAGTGATGAAAAATCGTTTAATTCTTCTAGGAATTGTTTCAAATGTTCCATTCCATTATTCCAAACAAGAAATATATCATCAATATAACGAAACCATGCCAAGGGTTGAAATTTTTGGGTTGATAAAAAGTTTTTCTCGAGTAACCCCATAAAAAGATTGGCGTATGAAGGAGCCATTTTTTGTCCCCATCGCTGTGCCCTTTATTTGAAGAAAGTTTTTGTCTAGAAACTTAAAATTGTTCATAGTCAAGATCATAGTAATTAAATGAGTGATAAAATTAGAAGTGGGTAAAGTGTTTTTCGGTCTTTCATCTAAAAATTTCCCAATTGCTTCGACGCCCTCATCATGTGGAATATTGGTGTAGAGTGATTCTACGTCAACTGTAGCTAATATTATTTCACCAGATAATGGTTGAGGAATTTCCGATAGTCTTTCTAAGAAATGATTGGTATTTTTTGATATAGGAGGGCAACTCTCTAACAAAAGGTTGTAGAATGTCATCTACGTAAGCAGAAATTTTTTTCTGTAGGAGCTCCAATACTTGCAACAATAGGCCGGCCTGGAGGAGGTCTTACTAGTTTGTGTGTTTTAGGTAACATGTAGAATACATGTGACTTTGATTGTGTTGGGATTAAAGTTTTAAGTATATTATCAGAAATATTTTGCTTGGGGCCATTTTCTAAGAGATATTCTTTGATTTCTGCACTAAAATCGTTAGTTGGGTCTTTTTCCAGAGTCATGTACACAGTAGAATCTTGTAATTGCCTGTTAGCCTCATTAATATAATCACTCCTATTCAAGATTACTGTAGAATTCCCCTTATCGGAAGGTAAAATTACGATATTTTTGTTATATTTTAAAGACTTAATGGCTTTTTCTTCCTTAGATGTTATATTTTTTAATTGTGGCAAGTTTTCAATAAATTTTTGATCAGATACATTGGCTAATATTACATTTAGAAACTGCTCAATAGGATGGTCATTGGGCAGGGGTGGGGGCTGCCATCCAGACTTTGGTTGAAATTTTTTAAGGGAAAGCGGCAATGGCTCATTGACATTGTTCTTATTTTCATCTTTACTGAAATAAAATTTGATTCTAGTATCTCGTGCAAATTCCAATGCGTCAGCAATCAAATTAATATGGTTGAACCTTGGGGTAGGGGAAAAAGTTAATCCTTTTGTTAAAATTGAAATTTCATTAATATTAGGTGTATAATTTGACAAATTCTCAACTTTTACAGAAGGGTTTGTTGGTGGTAATAGATTATCTCTCTGTTCTAAAACTGTACCTTGCTGTAATGTTTTATTATTGGATGGTTCTTGATGTGGTGAAATAAGGTTTAAATTGACAATTTCTTCTGAAGGTTGAGACTTAGAGAAATGCATGAAATTATTGTATCCTGGCAAGTCATTTCCTGTATATTGTATACACAATTTTTATAACTTTTTAATTAACCTCTTAGATTTTTTAGCCATAAACAGTTCAGTTTGTATCATTATTTTATTTATATTCATGATTATATTAGGAAAGAGCGAAGTCATATCCTCAAACAATATTTTCAGTTCCCTTCCATGTTGCTGTGACAATAGCTGATAGGATATGGCAACCAATATTGAAAGGTCAAAACTAGTTTTTTTACCTAAAGCAATTACATCGCCGTGAAGGGCAGGTGGGAGCCCGGACAATGGAAACTTAGGTTGAAGCCCTTTAGGAGTAAATCCAAGGGGCAAACAAGAACATATGAAAAGAATACTACAGTTGAGATTAGCGATTTTTCTACAATGATACTTAAATTTTTTCAAACTCTGTTTTCTTGATAAGATGCTTCTAGATGAATTCATATTAATATTGGAATATAAATAATTATTCTCTGTGAAAAGGAGTGAGAGTTAACAGAACAAAAGAAAGAATTATAAGAAAGGCGAAGTAAGTAACTAACCAAACAAAATTATAGTTACCAATTGGTTATAGTTTCTTGTGATATATCTCACAGCTCTGAAAATGTCAACGGACTCTTATAGGTATAAAAGAAAACAAAACATGTTTCTTCAACTTGAAAAGCTTAATATTTCGTTACTTTTCAGTAACATTATCAAAAGCATGTATACAATAAAATATAAACAAAATATAAAAATGAAGGTTATAAAAACATTGGAAACAACAAAACAAAACATATGGTATCAAAGAAGAAATTAAACATGTAACCTTTCCTAAACACAGAGATAGATAAAAAGTTTGAATAATAAATTTAAATTAGCTGTGTCTCAAATTTAATCCAACTGGTGATTTTGATTGAAGAGCCATTATGTTTGCTTGTTCATATCTTCTTAGTAATAATTTTGTGTATTCTTTATTGTCATAATTTTGAAACTTCTTGATGCCAATTAGAGAGAAACAATTTTCAAAGGTTTTATTGTGTTGGACAGCGTGTGCAGATACGGGTCTAAGTAAATTTTGATGTCGAACATCGGCACGATGATTGTTCATCCCTCAGCCTAAGTGACGTAGATGTTTCTCCAATGTAGTCTTTAGGGCAATGTTGACAGGATAATTTATAGACTACATTTTCACTGTTACATGTTTATATCTTCTGCAATAGAATATTTTTTGTGCGTAACGCAACTTTTGTAACAGTTTGTAGATTGCATCATATTGCATATTCCACAGCGTGGTTTATTGCATGGATGGCATTTGTGTTTGAAATTTTGACTGTTGTCTTTATCTTTAATGTATTTTGGATGAACTAATAGATTTTTCAGATTTGGTGGTCTTTTGAAAATAATTCTAGGAGGTCTATTAAAAAGATCCTTTGTTTCTGGAGATTGTTCCAATATTTTGTAGGCGGTCTTCATAATTCCATTTACTTTGTATAATCCAGGATGGTACTGAGTTACAAATTTGGCATCTTTTTCCACAACACTTAAAACATGGTTTGTGTTTTAGGCTTAGCTATTTCACTGTTAATTAATTTTGCAGGGAATCTTCTGTTGATTAATGAATTTGATAATGTTGTTACATAATTTTGGAAGTCAGTGTCATCTGTACATAGATTTTTAGCTCTTAGAGCAAGACCCTTGGCTATAGATTTCTTTACATACTGTGGATGGCAGCTATCATAATGTAAATATTGCATACTATTTGTGTCCTTGACATGAATTTTAGTTTTAAAACGACCGCTGTTTAATAAAACGTCTACATCAAGGAAGGTCACAGAATTTGGCGATGTTTTCCAGGTGAAATTTAGTGATGAAAAATCGTTTAATTCTTCTAGGAATTGTTTCAAATGTTCCATTCCATTATTCCAAACAAGAAATATATCATCAATATAACGAAACCATGCCAAGGGTTGAAATTTTTGGGTTGATAAAAAGTTTTTCTCGAGTAACCCCATAAAAAGATTGGCGTATGAAGGAGCCATTTTTGTCCCCATCGCTGTGCCCTTTATTTGAAGAAAGTTTTTGTCTAGAAACTTAAAATTGTTCATAGTCAAGATCATAGTAATTAAATGAGTGATAAAATTAGAAGTGGGTAAAGTGTTTTTCGGTCTTTCATCTAAAAATTTCCCAATTGCTTCGACGCCCTCATCATGTGGAATATTGGTGTAGAGTGATTCTACGTCAACTGTAGCTAATATTATTTCACCAGATAATGGTTGAGGAATTTCCGATAGTCTTTCTAAGAAATGATTGGTATTTTTGATATAGGAGGGCAACTCTCTAACAAAAGGTTGTAAAATGTCATCTACGTAAGCAGAAATTTTTTTCTGTAGGAGCTCCAATACTTGCAACAATAGGCCGGCCTGGAGGAGGTCTTACTAGTTTGTGTGTTTTAGGTAACATGTAGAATACATGTGACTTTGATTGTGTTGGGATTAAAGTTTTAAGTATATTATCAGAAATATTTTGCTTGGGGCCATTTTCTAAGAGATATTCTTTGATTTCTGCACTAAAATCGTTAGTTGGGTCTTTTTCCAGAGTCATGTACACAGTAGAATCTTGTAATTGCCTGTTAGCCTCATTAATATAATCACTTCTATTCAAGATTACTGTAGAATTCCCCTTATCGGAAGGTAAAATTACGATAATTTTGTTATATTTTAAAGACTTAATGGCTTTTTCTTCCTTAGATGTTATATTTTTTAATTGTGGCAAGTTTTCAATAAATTTTTGATCAGATACATTGGCTAATATTACATTTAGAAACTGCTCAATAGGATGGTCATTGGGCAGGGGTGGGGGCTGCCATCCAGACTTTGGTTGAAATTTTTTAAGGGAAAGCGGCAATGGCTCATTGACATTGTTCTTATTTTCATCTTTACTGAAATAAAATTTGATTCTAGTATCTCGTGCAAATTCCAATGCGTCAGCAATCAAATTAATATGGTTGAACCTTGGGGTAGGGGAAAAAAGTTAATCCTTTTGTTAAAATTGAAATTTCATTAATATTAGGTGTATAATTTGACAAATTCTCAACTTTTACAGAAGGGTTTGTTGGTGGTAATAGATTATCTCTCTGTTCTAAAACTGTACCTTGCTGTAATGTTTTATTATTGGATGGTTCTTGATGTGGTGAAATAAGGTTTAAATTGACAATTTCTTCTGAAGGTTGAGACTTAGAGAAATGCATGAAATTATTGTATCCTGGCAAGTCATTTCCTGTATATTGTATACACAATTTTTATAACTTTTTAATTAACCTCTTAGATTTTTTAGCCATAAACAGTTCAGTTTGTATCATTATTTTATTTATATTCATGATTATATTAGGAAAGAGCGAAGTCATATCCTCAAACAATATTTTCAGTTCCCTTCCATGTTGCTGTGACAATAGCTGATAGGATATGGCAACCAATATTGAAAGGTCAAAACTAGTTTTTTTACCTAAAGCAATTACATCGCCGTGAAGGGCAGGTGGGAGCCCGGACAATGGAAAACTTAGGTTGAAGCCCTTTAGGAGTAAATCCAAGGGGCAAACAAGAACATATGAAAAGAATACTGCAGTTTGAGATTAGCGATTTTTCTACAATGATACTTAAATTTTTTCAAACTCTGTTTTCTTGATAAGATGCTTCTAGATGAATTCATATTAATATTGGAATATAAATAATTATTCTCTGTGAAAAGGAGTGAGAGTTAACAGAACAAAAGAAAGAATTATAAGAAAGGCGAAGTAAGTAACTAACCAAACAAAATTATAGTTACCAATTGGTTATAGTTTCTTGTGATATATCTCACAGCTCTGAAAATGTCAACGACTCTTATAGGTATAAAAGAAAACAAAACATGTTTCTTCAACTTGAAAAGCTTAATATTTCGTTACTTTTCAGTAACATTATCAAAAGCATGTATACAATAAAATATAAACAAATATAAAAATGAAGGTTATAAAAACATTGGAAACAACAAAACAAAATATATGGTATCAAAGAAGAAATTAAACATGTAACCTTTCCTAAACACAGAGATAGATAAAAAGTTTGAATAATAAATTTAAATTAGCTGTGTCTCAAATTTAATCCAACTGGTGATTTTGATTGAAGAGCCATTATGTTTTGCTTGTTCATATCTTCTTAGTAATAATTTTGTGTATTCTTTATTGTCATAATTTTGAAACTTCTTGATGCCAATTAGAGAGAAACAATTTTCAAAGGTTTTATTGTGTTGGACAGCGTGTGCAGATACGGGGTCTAAGTAAATTTTGATGTCGAACATCGGCACGATGATTGTTCATCCCTCAGCCTAAGTGACGTAGATGTTTCTCCAATGTAGTCTTTAGGGCAATGTTGACAGGATAATTTATAGACTACATTTTCACTGTTACATGTTATATCTTCTGCAATAGAATATTTTTTGTGCGTAACGCAACTTTTGTAACAGTTTGTAGATTGCATCATATTGCATATTCCACAGCGTGGTTTATTGCATGGATGGCATTTGTGTTTGAAATTTTGACTGTTGTCTTTATCTTTAATGTATTTTGGATGAACTAATAGATTTTTCAGATTTGGTGGTCTTTTGAAAATAATTCTAGGAGGTCTATTAAAAAGATCCTTTGTTTCTGGAGATTGTTCCAATATTTTGTAGGCGGTCTTCATAATTCCATTTACTTTGTATAATCCAGGATGGTACTGAGTTACAAATTTGGCATCTTTTTCCACAACACTTAAAACATGGTTTGTGTTTTAGGCTTAGCTATTTCACTGTTAATTAATTTTGCAGGGTATCCTCTATTGATTAATGAATTTGATAATGTTGTTGCATAATTTTGGAAGTCAGTGTCATCTGTACATAGATTTTTAGCTCTTAGAGCAAGACCCTTGGGTATAGATTTCTTTACATACTGTGGATGGCAGCTATCATAATGTAAATATTGCATACTATTTGTGTCCTTGACATGAATTTTAGTTTTAAAAAAACGACCGCTGTTTAATAAAACGTCTACATCAAGGAAGGCCACAGAATTTGGCGATGTTTTCCAGGTGAAATTTAGTGATGAAAAATCGTTTTAATTCTTCTAGGAATTGTTTCAAATGTTCCATTCCATTATTCCAAACAATATATATATATATATATATATATATATATATATATATATATATATAATTGGTTTATATCATAAATAGATATTTGGTCGATCCAATATTCCCCAAGTGTTTTCATTTAAGTTACCTCGTAACAATACCGCTATGTCCTATTTTTGAACCTTTAAAACATCTACAAACTCATTTATTCGTGAAAAAAACAAACATTCTTCTGAATTTTCTGAAATTAATGTAGAATTTCCTAACACCAACGAGAGTTATATTTATCCTAGTTTATAAAATAAGAAAAAAGAATGATCTGCAATGCTTATGACAACTCCTAAACATTTTTTATGTACCTTTTTTATACCTGAGTATATTAAAACCCTGTGTGATGTATTGTATTAAAAATATCATAATCAATATTACAAACATAATATTTCAATTGTCATAGAATACACCAATTTCTTCAGATTATATTTTTTTTTAAATGAATAGTTTTATTCTTATCAAAATAAACAAGAATAATTTGTTATGAAGTGAGGCTATATATAGAGGAAATTGTGTTTTATGTTTAGACAGTAAAATAGACATTTTACTTAATAAGTTTTTCCGAAGTTTAATCACCAGTAAAATATTTTTATTGCATACGATCTGCTTTATATGAACCAAAACATCTAAATCCTACCTTCTTGTTTATTTAAAGTAAGAGATAAAGACGTTTATATACGAGCACCTCGCTTTTAAACATACAATAGAGAGTAACTTCGCACAATATTCTCCTCAGGCCATACAGTGTGTCCAAATTCTATCAATTTAACCTCCGTCTTCCACACGATTACGGCAATTATCTTCTCGATCGTGAGCTCTTCTTAGGATGAATTCGCTGGTAGGAGGTCAGTAAGAGTATATACTACAGTTTTTATGAATAGTATAATATTTCTGCCATTCATTCGAATTTACTAATTGAATATCAATAATAAGGTCCGATCTACTAGATTCACTTGATCTGTAAAAGCCTCTGTGAACTCTTGTGCTTGTAGGAGAGTCACATATCTTAAACTGACCTATCTCCATACATTCTCGATCAAGAGTACTATCAAATTTCGAAATATTAATCTTATACGAAAGAATCAAAATAATACTCGACAGTAAATTCTTGATTTTTTATCCAATTAAAAAAATTAACTAAACAATTTAGAAGAGTATAACTCATAAAGCGAGATATAATTTGACATAACATTTTATTATATATATATATATATATATATATACATATATATATATTTATATACATGTATATATATATATTTATATTTATATATGTATATATATATATATATATTATTAATATCTTTTTAGTTTTTTATTAATTTATATTTAAAACTTCCCGAAGACGGGGGTATTAAATCCCCCAAAATATAAGATACTGTAGAAGTGAAAAATGGTTTCATTTTGTTTTATTCTTATATTCAGCACAGTGAATAAAATATATATATATATATATATATATATATATATATATGTATAATTTTTATTATTATATATATTATTTTTATTATATATTTTATGATATATATTATTTTTGCATAATAGCAAACAAAACAATAAGTTGAACTTTTTTAACATTGAAATGATTTTTATTATAATGAACACAAGTTTTTGACAACAAATATTACATACGTTTTAATTTATATATTGAGACTATACAAATAAATTAACGGATGTATTTCTTAATTTTCAGGTTGACATACATGGCATGAGGTTAGGTGACATGAATGGTTGTTAACTGTTAGTAAAGTTAAATGTAACTGTTCTATGTTTACAATATATTATCCAGTAGAGTAGTATTTAGTTTTAATATTCAGTAGAAGACTCCTTGTTATCTTTAAAACAGTTTAGGGCATTCCTACGTCAAAATCAATACCAGTGAGTATAAATGGTTATCTATAAACCATTGTTTGTTTCTGTTAAAAAAATAAGGCAAACTCTCAATCGATACTTAAAACCTATTTCAATTTGGCGAATTCAAAATAGAAGGGAAATAAATAGTAGTAAGTCAAAATGGATATAATTTTTGACCGACAAAAATATCAAGTAGGAAAGCTTAGACAAATAATTTATGCTTTTTACCATATCAGATAATATCTCAAGTCTGACCATTTAAAGAAATTATACTTGTATTGGTTTATGGGAGCTATAATGTATGGTATTATACACTATGGTTGGACTTATGGCTCAGTTTTGAGGCATGTGATAATGTTACAGCGATATGCAGTAAGAAACATGTACCATATAAGAGAGTTAGATAGTTTGTCACAGTTTTTTCAGCATTTGATTAATCATGAATTGCCAAAATTTTATTGTAACACTAAATTATCAACTAGAAGAGTAATAGAGACTTCAAATTACCTGAAAGAACTTGGATGTAGACAGTTTTGATACTCAAGGAAAAGGTTGTTTAATAGTTTTGTACTGAAATGTGGCGATTAAAATATTATGTGAGAGGAAAACTAAATATAAAATGAAGGCCTTCCGTACATACTTAATTTGGGTTTGATGGAAACGACACTAATATAGATATATTTATGGCTTGTATTGTAGTTGATATATCAATGGTTAATAGTATATATGTTGCATATTTGTTAATAGTTATTTATAGTTTTTTCATTTAATTGCCACGTATTTTTGTTGAATATGTACTGGTTATGAAAGATCCATGTTTACTATTTATTTATTTAATTATTTATATCATTTACCATTGAAAATTAGATCATAAATGTATTTATTTATTGTTACGATAATACCTTTTAGTTATTTGTTGTCAAGTTGGAATATATCTATTTATTTATTATTGGTAATGTATTTAATTATTATCCTGTTTTTACTGTACTTAATACAGGTATGGATATATTATTGTCCTATGATCATATGTATGTGTATGTGAAAGTTTATGATGTCTTGTACACAAGTCGTATATTAAAGACAGAAAGTGAAACTACAGCAAGCTAGAGGACTCTAAATATACAAATATTTAATTTTGTTTTCATTTTGCACGTGCCATGTTAGCATATAAAAGTTTAAGATTATTATAAACTCATGTTTTCCACTTTTTTACCATAAGTGCAGTATTTCTAAGTGTATGGGTTACCGTCTACCTATTACTTAACGGAGTCGTTCTGTCGTATTCTACGGCACTAAGCCCTGTATTATATGACATGTAATCATCATATGGGTTCTACTGTATGTATTCCGTATTTTCCAAATTCTTGTGAGAATTAGAAATCTAGTTAGGCTAATACCGAATGATACAAACCATTACTGTAATAGTTTTTAATTGCCACATAAGTAATATGATTGCTCCGTAATGTTCAAAAGTAATATTGTAATAATATTCCAAATTAGTTTTTCAAATTAAATGGAACCTTGTTTTAATCATACAGCACATATACCTTTTATGCTTTCGTATTTACAAAGTGTAATATAATTAAGGAACAAACGTGAAAATAATTCGGTATTGAAAATGAATCTAAAAAACTAATGTCTTCACTAAAATGTTTGTCATATAATTATATTCATTTATATAGATTCAAACAGTAGTGATGTAAAAATATTCCCATAAATTTTCCTGTTCATAATCTGAAAGATAGGAAAGTCTAGTGCACAATGAAGAAGAGGGGTTACAATGTATATATTGTTTAAATTTCACTATTTAAACCATCATTTACACAGTTACATGCAATTAATTAACATACAGTATTGTGATGACAGATTTTTGACTTTAAATGTAATTTATTCAAAGTTATGTATCGTCACTTATGAAAAGAAATATACAACCAATCAGCATAAAATTTGATTTAATACTTGTTATTATAACAATTAATTGTGATAATTTTTAATTTGATAATATTAGCTGTTAGCTTATTTACACGCATTAATAGATGAAACTCGCCAGAAGTTCTTTATTCATATTTTAATCTACACATAGTACAGTATTTATAGAAGTAGTAACTTTATCTGACAGTAAAATATTTATGTTACGGTAAAAAACGGTACGTAAATTTTTAATATTCAGTTTCGAAACTGAATTGAGTAAATTGCACACGTTTAGAATAGACTATAAAGGGATTTAATCTAAAATACATCGCGCCCTAAACTTTACTGCTCCTTTAGAACAGTACTGTAACTCTTAGCTTAAATAATGTTTTCGATGCTAACAGAACATTATAAACAAAGTTAAATATAATATTTAATTGTATATACACCTTACGTAATCTCAAGTAAAATAGTTTAAATATGTTTGTTTTAAAATTGAATATGGAGTATATAAAAGACGTACTACATAACATGCTTCGATAAAAGGTACATGCTAAATTTTAACTCTATCCCTCCATGTGTTATTTAATATTTTACATGTTAACGCTTCAAATGATTGCACTAATATTCTTTAGAAAGGTATTTATTCGTCAATTTCAAACTATCCGTCAAGATTATCCTTAGGACCAAAGTTAGATGTCCGCTAACGCTCAGCCAAATCACGCGTAGTAACGTGCACTAACATCGACTTGTTGTTTCGTATACATCTGTGAGGCCTTCACGCAATATTTAAAGTTTCTAGCTCAATCTGTACTTACAAAATTTTAGTCAGATAGACGGACAGAAAAAAATATTATGTTATAAAAGCGCACAAGGACCGGTATAGCGCAGTAATTCCCGACCTCAAATTATGATCTAGGCCGTCCAACCTTTCCGACGTGAGCTACATCACGTTTAAGAGAGGGGGAAAATACCGATCTGAAATGCCCCTGGCCATCAGTGCGGACATAGGTGGTGAGAAAAGAAAACATCTCTTAAGATAGTATTCGAGTGCTCTGTATGCGTACCATTCTTTATCTAGAAGAACATAGGTGCTACATAGATTTTTTTCAAAAAGAATTGATTGTGTGGTTTCTTTCGCTTTAACGAAATAACTCGTGTGTTATGCTTTGCTAACACCCACTCAATTAGTGTATCCATTTATTTCCGGAGAATATACTTATCAGGAATATAAAAATCCTGCCTTACGTGAAATGTGAATATATAACTAAAACAAAATCCTTGTTACGGTATCCCTTTATGTTGAATAGGTAAACCCAACACTCCAAAGGTAATAACACAAATGCACAGGTTGAGTACATTCTATAGTAAGTTTAATAAAAAATAAAGACTGTATGAGGCTCCTGAATGCAAGTTTTTGCCCAGGAATAACTCAGGAAGTAAATGTTTCAAATCTCCTGACTACCAGAGCTTAGTTCAGATAAGCTGGTGAGAGCACATCAAAAGTGGTCTCGCTTTTACGATGCTACCCATCCCTGACACGTATACATATTTCATTACATATAAGATCCGTGCGCAGCTATGTTTAACACCACCTGCTATGTTATATTTCAGAATAGTATTCGGTGGTACATTATCTATGTGAAATATGGTTTATTCTCGACACAAAGTACAGGCAATAACTAAATATGTTGATCAGCCATTTCGTTTCAATAACATAATAATATTTTTAAACATGTTATTAGGTATTTACAATTTAAGAAATAAAATCTTTACGAGAAATAATCATATTATTTTGTAAATTGTCTTCATTTTAAAATAATTATGCTCGAATGTTTTTTTAATTTTCACGCATAAGTAGAGTGTTAAAAATACAGCAGGGTAGCAGCTTGTTAAGACATAATGGAATATGATGAAAACGAGACTATTCAGAATCATTAGCATTGCAGTCAGTTCATTAGAAAATTAATACCTTGAAATAAATTCCCATTTTATTGTAATTTGTAATTTTTATAAAATAATAAATTTCAATCTAACTACAATTTTGTTCGGTTTGAAATTCAAAATAATTTTATTGTGGCTCGTTCTCATGCTCAGAATTTGTAACCTATATGTCAATCTCAAATAATATTATAAGTAATATAAGGTTGTTTTACAAATTATATTTTTACGGAACAAATATTTAACTACAATTTTAATGAAATAAATTTATATATAATTAAACTACGATTTTATTGCATCATTTGTTTGTATTTTTAGACAGTAAATTATTTTTATTTTATATTATTTGTTCAAACAAATTTTTTTTATTATCTTCCTTTGTAACCGACCTCAAAAAGGAGGTTATTCAATTTGATATGTTTCTATTATTTAAGTATATTGAACGATATTTTTCCGAAATTACTTAAATCTATTTCTAAGTACAGACGTCTGCTACAAAGTAGTCCTATTAAAATATGTTTTCGTGTTTAACTTTGGAATGACTTCCCTACTGAAATATATATGAAACAAATCCGTCCAGGAGTAACGGGAAAGGGTCTAGTACAAAGGAAAGAATATTGAAAATGAACTATAATAGTATAGAGGAATATTGTTATAAACGTTAGAGATTTATTAGTGGGTATTTCCATAGCCTTCATCAGGGTTCCAGAAAATGCACCTCTAGAATCGTTTATAAACATAACCTGCAATATCGAGGCGGAATAAAACGCCGAGTGGTTTTTATCCTAGTAGTAATGAAGAGTAAAGTCGTGAAGATAAGAGTAAAGTCTCGGAGGCAGCATCGAATTCACCCTGGAGCAATGAGCGGGAATATTGTTGAAATTGAAAATGTTCTTATCATTACATGGTATGTCAGTACAGATGTGGATAGATTCTCCATCTACATTAGAGCTCAAGCAAGATACACACCGCTATTTTGATTTATATTTTATTATATACCTAAGAAAGGATTTGTTTAATTCTTTTAGTGGGTGCGACTTAAAAATCTTTTCATTGCCTATCAGTTTATAAATAAATTATTAAGGTTTATTCAAATGAAATTATAAAAAAAAAATAAACAATGCCATGTTTGTAAGTAGAGTAAAACTGATCCTAAGATATATAAAGTCAAATTCGTTTCTGTGCTCTAGAGTAATATAAATCTTTTCTTTGTAGATGTAACTGGGCCACTGCCCAGGAGTAAACATGTGAAGTATATTCTAGCTTTACAGATTCAGTCTGAGTCTCCCGATACTACTGTATCCCTGGTGATGCCTTGAGTTAAAGCATCATTCCCAAGTCTGTTTCGAGTGTTCATTTTAGATTAAACTTGTAAATAGTAATTCATTGGTGAAAGACGTGAAGAGTATTATATAAAAAATACCAAGACAACATAACAAAGTGTAAGACTCTTGATACCACTTTATTTCTGAAGATATCTGGAGTTAAAGCACACTCCCAAGTGTGTTTTAACTGTTCATTTCAGATTAAATGTAAAGAGTACATCTACAGCGATGAGTTTTTTATGACCCTTCTCGACGATAATTCTAAATATGTTGTTTGGCTCATTTTATAGCTTCGTGAATTTTATGATTCGTCAACTGTACATTAGACGGAATGGAAGAAATAGGAATACAAAGTTATTCGTCTAAAAATGTTAAACCAATTTCCTTGGTTTATTCAGAGTATAAAAACTTATTCTGGGTATGTTTACAAAGCTCACCCATTAATTGTTCATTTTGTAACTTTTTCCTAATACAACAATTGATTTACACTAGCTACTAGTACTCCTAAACTATTTATAAGCAGATTTTATTAAATTGTTTAACAAGTAACAAATTTGACTACTTAGCAGCATATACCAAATTAAAAAATAAGAGTTACTGATTTGTAAAAATCACTATTATGAACACTACTATGAACACTAATAACGCTCAGTCAATAAGGATATACAGATTTTAGTGTCTATTATTTCATGTTATAAGTTCCAACAGTGCAACGAAGAGATGTAAAGTTTTATTGAATTTTAGTAAAATTGGTTTAATAATAACCAATAGTTTATAGTTTAGTTTTAGTGCCCTGTAAAAATGATACCCGCGGGAAATTCTGGTAATACTTTACTCGTATAAGACAATTGCCAATTTTGTACTTTGATCATGAGATTTTTATTCAAGAAGTATAATAGTAAAATGACAGACCAAACTTACTCTTATATTCCCTAATAAAGGTGTCTTTTTAACATAAATTTTTTTTTATGTGCAGAGAATATTAATTGTAAATACATGGAGCGTTTTTAGCTGTATTACTTGCAGTATTGGACACGAATATGTTTCATTATGTGGTCCTCTTAATAGTAGTCTTCCAAGCTTGCCTCTTTTTATGATATTTTGCATAATATTACTCAGATTTTTGATCTGGAACTGAAAAATTTTTTTCACGACCAGTGTCTTACCCTTGAGTGAATTCAGACTTGTCAATTAAACATGGTTACAAATTTAAAAACATAAAAGCCCAGTGAAAATCAAGTTTAGTTGAAAGTAATAAAACTCGAAATCAAATTTGTATCCAGTAATTTCTTACAGCTGTTATCTCGCTGAATGCTGTACGACAACTGTGCGGTTTTGCAAGATTCAAAGAGAATGATTGTCTCTCTTGTAACACCAAAAGGCTCTAGATTCAAAAGTGCATGCAAAACTTTGCGATATTGAATTCCTTTAGCTATTTTGGCATTCCATTATTCATTCCCATAAGGTATTTACCAATTATTTTTGTGACGAGAAGAGGCGCAGTAACACTTAGTGTAATGCAGATTTAGTGAAGAATTCAATCGCGAGATTCGCCTATATTCCGCATTTCGGTTTGTTGACCACACCATTCAAATGGTGTACACGTTATCACTCATTATCATATTTTAAATTTATTCATAATATTATTCACCCAAATTATAAAATAATACTGATTATGGAAGTCAGGTTTGTAGATCTGGGTACTTTAAAACCACTTGAAGCCAAAGCGGGTGTGCCACATCAGTTTGAAAATTAAAATCCTGTCTTCTTAAATCTTTTCCTTAAATCTTACAAGGGAGTAGTATATTCAATTGAAACAAACTATACAAATCTTATGATATCAGAGGGAGAAATACTACGCCATAGAGGTACCATGAACCTACAATATTTTGCTGTACCACCTTGGTCATAAGTTTACAAGTTAATGTATACGCTTTTAATCTAGGGATGAGTTTTTTACACGATAATAATATACAATCCAAAATTTCTCATTCTGGAAGTACACAACAATACACGCTGGTATCACAGACCACTCTTTAGTATGCATTGCTCTTGGTGGAGTGGCGGAGGGGGGGACCCGGCCCACTCCTCCGCCCCACCGGGACGGCCAGCGTATCAATTATGTGAATCTAAAGCAGCTGTTAGCCGCTGAGGATTGGTCTTGTGTTTACAATAAACTTGATCCGTCGTCAGCTTTTGATTCGTTTATTAAAACATTTAAAAATTGTATAAGTTATAGCAGAGAATCAATATTACAAAAAAAATAAATTCATGAAACTAAAACCTTGGATTAATGATACAATCTGTTACAAGATTAAAAAAAGAAATTCATTATTCAAATTAGTCAAAAATCATCCTCAAAACATTCAATTGAAAAATCATTATATACGTTTTAGAAATAAGCTATTAGAGGAAATTAGGATATTGAAAAATGATTATTATAAAAATAAATTAGAAAGGTGTGAAGGCAATACTAAAAACACTTGGAAAGTTTTGAATGACATTACAAACCAAAGAACAAAAAATAGCAAAAACCATAGTCTTAGATGTAAATGGCAAACTTGAATATGATTCAGAGTATGTAGCAAATGAATTTAATCAGTATTTTCTTAATGTAGTAAGTGGATTAAAATTGTCCGATAATGTTCCATCTGATTTTTCTAAATTAAACATAAGAAATTACTTTATAGATAAACACCAACAAAGAACTATATTTTTAGAAACTCTATATGAGGAAGAAATCCTTGGTATAATTAATTTATTGAAAAATAATACTTCTCCAGGTATAGATGAAATTAGTTCATACATTGTAAAAAACTTTCGCACCAGAAATAGTCACTATTCTCTCATATTTAATCAATTTTAGTTTTCAAAAAGGAGTTTTTCCAACACAATTAAAAACAGCCGTTGTAATTCCTATATATAAAGGTGGACTAAGCAGTACGTGTAATAGCTATCGCCCAATCTCATTGCTTTCTTGTTTCTCAAAAATCTATGAAAAACTCATGAAAAAGAAAATTGTTAATTTTTTTTAATAAGACCGATTGTTTTAGTAAAATCAATTTGGCTTCAGAGAAAATATGAATACCGAAAGCGCTCTATTTAATTTTACCAAAAATGTATACAATGGCCTAAATTTAAGTAAATGTATAAGTGGTTTATTATTAGATATAAAAAAAGCATTTGACACTGTAGATCATACAATTTTATTAAAAAAACTTTATAGGTGTGGTATTCGAGGAATAGCTTATTCTTGGTTTGAAAGTTATTTACGGGATAGGTATCAGTGTGTCAGAATGCACTCCACATATAGTGAAATGGGTAAAATCTTATATGGCATGCCCCAAGGGTCAGTATTGGGAGCAATCCTTTTCATTATATATATAAATGATCTATGCGATGCCAGATTTCAAGGAACACTAACATCATTTGCTGATGATACAGCCCTTAGCTATGTCAAAGATAGCTGGACTGATATCCACGTTGCTATGAGCAAAGATCTAGAAATAATTCAGTGGTGGTTCACAATGAACCATATGCTTTTAAGTACGGAAAAAACAAAATATGTCAATTTCAGTCTCAGAAAAAATGACATTATATTTGAACCTGTTTTTCTATAGATGTGCTGACTGTATTTTGAAATCAAGCCAAATCAATAATTGCTTAACAATGGATTATTCAACGATACAAAAATCGGATATTATAAAATATTTGGGAATTCATATGGATAGTGAATTTAATTGGAAAATTCACATATCGAAAATTACAAAAAAACTCAATAATATTATAAGAATTTTTTATTTTTTAAGAAACATTTGCAATTTAAAAATACTTAGAATGTTATATTTTGCGCTTGTACAAAGTCGAATTGAATACGGCATATTTCTTTGGGGAAGTGCGTATGATTCAAATTTAAACTCATTACTTATGCAGCAAAAGCACTTTGTCAGATTAATAACCCACAGTCATATATTTGAACACTCACGACCATTATTTAATCAGCTTAAGATTTTCCCTATCAAGATGTTATTTATATATAAAGTATTAAAAACAATACTATGATTTGATAAATACTACCAACTTTAGAAGCAAATGAATACAGCTTACAACTAAGAAATTCAGAAAATATAAGAGTTGCAAAACCAAACAATACTTTTTTTACTTAATCATTCATTTTTATGTCACCGTGAATTTTCAATAAATTACCTAACAATATAAAAAACTCAAATAACAAATTAGTATTTTTTAAAAAATTGGGAAGGTGGTTGTTTGAACTACAGGATATAAATTCAGTTTTATATATTCAGACATAGTAACTGGCTTTTTACCTCACGGCCCATATATATATATTCAAATAATTTGAAAAATCTAATCTAACTCAAATAAGCAGGTTGATTACAACTATTATTATATTATGTTTTGATTAAATAATATATTAATTTATATCCTCAAGAGAGATCTAAATTGTTAAATTAAGTTGTTTGCTGATGTTTTTAATGTGTTAAAATATAATAAGGAACCTCCAAACAGGCTTAGCCTTGGAGGCCCTATATTTTCTCATTTATTGTAAAGTATAGGCCTAAGCGCATTTAGATGTAGGTTATATTTTAACTATAAATTTAGTTTATAGATGTTTTGAAGAAGTAATTTTTATTTCCAGTCCACCTGGCAAGATTTAGGAAATTATAACTCCATTATATTAATTTACCGTTATGTATTGATGTATGTATGTAGCCTGTAAGAAAATGAGAAAATAAATCATTCTTTATTCTTTTTAAACCTTGAATTTTACTCTCCAATTTCTTAAAATAATACAATTTCTAATGTACTCTTTAGAACCACAATATACAAAGGATCTAAATCACAATACAAATTTGAGAAGGTTTATCTCTATTAAATCGTACTTTAAGCTATACTAATATCTTTCACTGTCATAGAAGGGCAATTAATTGCGTTAAACTTAGTCTTCCTGGACTAAATGATCTGTAAAAAACTTGGTAAACATCATGAGGTATTAACTTTACTCTGTCCTGATAGCTCAAATATAAAAAATATATATGGTAAAAACACTGTCATAAATGTTAATTGTAAATTGTAGCCTATATTAAAAAGTTTTCTTTGAGTATTAAAATTCAATATGAACTTAAGAAGGTGTACCACAGGGTTCATTTTAGGCCGTACTCTGATTGTTATTTAGGAACGTTTCTAAAGTCACCTTTATGCCATTTGTCCTTAGGTTTAGTGTTAGATAGAGTTTTCTTAGCCCCAACTTTACTTTGTAAAATATAAAAGTCAATTACCTCTACATTAAATTCACGTTCTTCTGATAAATCTGTTGATTTATTTCTGCTAACGTCAAGATGTTGGTAAGTTATTGACATTATATTGGAATAAAAGTGTCATCAGTCAGAACCTAGTAGTCTGGGAGCAGATAACAAATTTAAAATGAATGAGAACTCTACTGGTTTTGTCGAAATCGATAGTTATTCCCCTCAAGATAGTAATGGAACGTCAGAAAAAAACTACTTTTGGCACTAATCGAAATTGGAGGTATCAAAAGGGTTAAGAATAAGGAGATGTACGTTTTTGTCACATCATGTTTTTTAACATGTGAAACATAAAACCTGTCATCAGGTATGTAAACTACATGACCAGATTCATGTACAGATCTTTAAAGTAGCAATTTAAGTTGCCTATATTATATCAAAGTGATACAACTTATGCCTTATGTTGGGAAAAATTACGATACAAAACTTATCGTTTCATATACTTAACCTTTTTGATATACTCACATTTTAATCTCAATGAAAATTAGTGTGGCTGAAGATTGATATCTGTGTTAATATGTGTTCTATCTATTTCAAGAAAAACTAGGTTATTATTCCTCTTTGCACGATATCCAGTTCATTTAATGTCACATCCACAATTGCTGTTTCACCCTCTTTCTTCCATATAATGAACCAGTGTAAGCATACTGTTATAATTAATCTCATGCGGTCATAATTATGCTTATTTTTAATAAGCAATAAATTATTTTCTATGAGGCTTTTGTATCTTTGTAATGAAATTAATTCAATTATGTACATAGAAGATCAAACAATACGTACGAGAAAGGTTTTGTAGGTTTACTTTTATAGTAACAATAGTCTTAGATGTATACTGTTGTTTAAAAATCCAACTAATTAAAATATATAAAGGCAAAGACACATAAAGGCATAACAGCAATCGAGTCAATAAAACAGTCACGACATATAAAATATGCAAATCAAGGAGCGAGACGCTCTTTAACAAGATCCTTTGATGAGCTCTTAACAGTTAATCCAAGATGATCACTGAACTCTGACTCGCAAACTATGTTTACCTTTAAACGGCCTCTGAGAGATAAAGTGGAATGAAGCCTGGGATCAGACAGGGCTGAAGTAGGTTTATAGCTTCATGGAGAGTGGGACGTAACCTTTAGAGATTTGTACGAACAATCGTGCTACCAACATTAGGAAAATTAATTTGCTATAACAAACTATATCATGATTTATAGTTGTTTATAGTAGGTAGTTGTAATGAACTATAATAGTATAGCCGCGCACATTATATAAATAATAATTAATATATGTATTATAATATGACGTGTATAACTATATAATAATTATATAAGTTTTGATTATAAGGCAATGAAAAATACAAACGATTAAAAGCAATGTTTTTAAAAGAAAGGTTTTTGAATTACGTTAAAACGAGACATTAAGGCTTTTTAAGTTTATTGTTACGAAGTTGATCAAAACACTCTTTTCGTCTGGACGTCAATCAGCCTAATGGGCAGCCTCAAGTGTGCACTGAACGAGAAAACTCAACTTTAATTTACATGAAAGTCTTTCATTTTATATTAGGTGCCCCCTGCGATTATTCAGAAGTCACAATGAGTCAGTATAAGATTATTATAATTAGCTTTTAGACGGACTTTAATATTTTTCTAAGAAAGTGTGAAAATTAAACTTTTGCTATGGAAACATTACAAGAATTTCTTAATAATTCAGTATAAAATAATGTTTTTACAATTTTCTCTAACAATGCAACCTTAGAAAATTACTAAAGTTATTAGGTGCTATAATGGTTGCATGGCCACAGGCATCAGCTCTGAAGATTTTTCTGTGACTAGCATTTTGACCCCACCTTTCTCAATTTTAGTATGATACAGATAAACCCATTTTTTGGTCTTTTTATCCCTACATTTAACTTTGCACTGTATTAATTTACCCATTCATTCTTTTTGATAATATAATTGAACAGGGAAGTGAACCATGAGTACGGAAAAAAATTTAGCTATTCATATGAAATAAAATAAATTATAAATATACTTATCTTGGGCCTATTTGTTTTTATTGTTTAGGCAGTACACTGTTAAAACTTCCTACTATAAAATTGAGTTTTTAACATAACATGATCAGTCAATCCACTCTTTGGCCAGGGTTAAATAAGAGCAGGAGTTTTTAAATTATTTTAATTCTTAATTGTTTACATTTAAATTTTCTGACATGCAATATCAGTATCATAACTGATGTTTGTAAAAAATACTAAATGGAATGTGTGAGTGACAAAAGTTCACAAACTACTAATATGGAATAAAGAGTCTTCCGGTCACAAACACATTGTCATTTACCAGGACGCTAATGGCTTCATTCAATATACATCAGAGCATATTCAGCTACAGAGTGGTCTCGCGTACCATTCTCACTCTCCACGGGGTAACAGCTGCTGTTAAAATTACCTTACATCACGTGCAAATATCTATTCATTAACCAGTCCTGTAATTTCAACCGAATTGTACATTACCAATAAACCTACGTACAAAATAGACATAGTTTACACATACTTATATTTATTAAATTGATTTAAATTACCCTTCCACTACTCCCATCTTTATCGCCACCTCCATCAACTCGACAAAAAATAGTATTTACAAAGTTTTCAGTAAAATATAACGAAAAGAATTCAATAAACTATTCAAATTATAATCTGGAACACAATAAAACTGTGTTGATGAAATATGAACTTAACTTTGTTTTCACAGTTAATTAGTGATCGGCAATCGTAAAGTTTTATATTCTAAAATAAATACAAATAATAAAGATTTTGATTCCATGACTGTTGGAATGTAAATGTCTACAAACAATTCTTAGCTAAACCAGTGTGGGAACCACAGTCTATAAATTCAAACCATGTAGGTGGACAATTTTAACTTAATTTTATATAAAATAGATAATTATACTTTTTCTTGTGATTTTCAAATGACAACCTATAGGGAAATTTCTAAACCCAATATATACCTAAAAATAACAAAAAAACAAACGTTTGCTTGCCTACAATCGTGATGTATCAGTTATGATCTAACCTTTATTTTAATAAACATATTTTAAGGCAACATCATAACAAGAGGTGATATATTATAAAATATTCAAGTCCTAATTCTGGATACAGACTATAATTTTATTTCAAGGACAGACGCTAATGCAAGAATTAAAGAGTTCTTAAAGTCATCAACTCCTTTGATAAAGTCTTCAAAAATGTTCAGAACAAAAACTACAGGCCACTTTTATGACTTTTACCATAATGGCGAAACAAAAATTTTATTCTTTCGTGCAAACACGCATAACAAAACTTTTGAACATGTAGGAGAATTCAAACCAATACGGAAGATTAATATTAATTAAAATACATAAAAACAATTAAGACACCGTTAACAAACTGACAATACTATAACAAATCCTAAATTTCCTTATAGATTAAATATTTAATAACTAATTTAGACAACTTGAAATAACATCAGCTGTATGTATACTGCCAAAGCAAAAAATTGATTTCACACATTTTATAAATAACTACGTGTATTTATTTATATTTTACGTTTCGTTATGTATTTTATTTTGTCTGTTATAGAAAGAACTTATAGTATTTCTGTACGACTATTATGGAGCCATTTGCAACACACACACACACACACACACACACACACACACCACACACACACACACACACACACACACACACACACACACACACACACACACACACACACACACACACACACAAAACACACACACACACACACACACACACACACACACGAGCGCTTATTATTATTATGCTGTCTTACAATAGTTATTTATTTACAGTTCATTGAGGTATTAATTGGTAAGTGTTTATATATTCTTATAATTAATGAGTTTTCACAACTTTCTGTAGATCGAAACTTGGCCATATCGTTCACTCTTGGCACACTCGAACAACTTTGAGCCGAGTCGTTATCTCCACTAATGATAAAGTTATTTGTCAGACTGTAGTTTCTAATAATCCTGTTAGTTACGGTTACTGATACGAATGTCCAAATTGCTAATATTTCCTTGGACTATTATATACCATAGCGGGTTTATAAATTACTAAGAATAAAATTCATAAGGTAATACACGTCAGTATAACCCAGAAGACAAAAACATGGATGCTCTACTCCAAGACAAGTATTTTAATTATATGAATATTTATTACACCATCAATACAGCAGGGTCAA
Source organism: Homalodisca vitripennis (assembly GCF_021130785.1). Taxonomy (NCBI): domain Eukaryota; kingdom Metazoa; phylum Arthropoda; class Insecta; order Hemiptera; family Cicadellidae; genus Homalodisca; species Homalodisca vitripennis. The sequence goes on along the minus strand of NW_025778849.1, from coordinate 17,671 downwards.
TTAAGATCTACTTCACATTTTCTATTCCAATTAATTCTTTATTCCTCTTTGTAATTCTAATGTTTTTTGTACAACTCAAAGTGCTACATGACTCTCTACCCTCCAGCTCTCCTATCTAGAGAATTAACCGCTTATTGGCTGAGTGTTTAGAAAAATAAAGAAATTGCTAAATAAATTAGTTTTTTGCTTAAATCAGTAAAGTCATAAAAATTATTTTGTTGCATACACCCCTATCGTTGCCGATTATGGGACACTAGATTTAGCGCGTTAATTTGGTTATTACAATAATAATCAAGATTTGGTTCTTATCCATAATTTTGTTATTTTTAGCGCGCTACAATGAATCTATCGTGCATTCCAGTTTCAGCATTTTATGATACTTTCTTACTAACACATTCAGCCTAGTATGGGTGAATTCTGAGGTCAAAAATTATTAAAACATATTTATATGAATGTGTATTCATAAACTACATCGAAAAAGATCAGTGATAATTTAATTCCAATCTTAATTATCTATCTAAAATAACGCCATAATAAAAAACAAGTACGTGTTTCTTAAAGGATGTACACATTTTTGAACAATATCCTTATTTTCTTTTTTTCAGTCAGTTAAAAATCGTCAAATCCAATAAAAACTCTATTATCTGAGAAGTATATTACATTTGTTAGGTCAATTTTTAACATATAACTGTTTTATCATCAATTATTTTAAAGATATTTTCAGCAAACATTTTTCATTATTTTTCATCTTTCATGGCCAAAAACAATTTTTTTTACCTGTTGTTAACTAATAAATTAGTTCACACAACAACTTTGAAAAATGTAACATTTTAAAATCTAAACCTGTATTAGATTTAATGCACATTTGTTTCAGGGAGAGCAGGTGCACATTGTTTAATCCTAAAGGGATGTTTGCACTTTGCAATCTTCGGCAAACGCAAACTAAGAGTTCATGTACCTTATATGAAAAAAATTATTATGTTTCATAGAAACTGTATCTTATGTTGTGATATATATTGTTTATAAGTTTGATTTGGAATAAAAAGTCGTCACTTTTACCGGTATGCAGCCCATATTGTAAAATATTTTACTATAAACACTCAGGTTTTCATTAGGCCGTTTTGTGGAACTGTGGCTTGAATTAAAAATGTTTTATCATATTAAAACAATCTAATTATATACCCGACAACACGTAAGTCATATTTCTTACTATTTCTTACGATAAAATATTGTGTAATTATTTTGGCTATTAAAACGACTAAGATCAAAAACAATATTGTTCATCCATAAGATAAATGCATTGATACTTTAATGTTCAACTGCAACCTGAAGTGTATAATCAATATATCATTGCGAAATATAACATCTAGGTTATGGATATTTCATTAAATATTGTAACTTTAAAACATAAAAAATGCTTTACTCTACTGTAAAGTAACATCACATAACCTTAAATTGCGTAAACAAGTAGTTAAGGTTTCAGGAGGCACTTTATTAAAGGTAAGTACAACCTAAGTCAGTCTCAGGCTCTTGATACCACTTTATCTCAGAAGACGTCTAGAGGTAAAACATCGCTTTCCAAGCCTGCTTTAAGTTTCATCAGAGCTTAAGTCTATCTAAAACTGTTGATATCACTTTACATCAACATCAACATCACGTACATCACTTTACACGTAGAAGTCTGGATTAAAAACATCGTTCTCAGGTCTGCTTGTAATGTTTATTTCATATGAACTGTATTTAATATCATAACATTATCATAAAAGAACAGTATTTGTGTATCTGAGATTAATTTATTTATGTGCTGTAGCCTGAATAGTCTCATCAAGTTAACAAACATTTTCACTGGTTTTTAAGTTTAAAATACAGTAATTTATCGAAAAAAATTACTATTTTCCTATCAAGTACTCTTTCAATATTACGTTTGTATTTGTTTTATAACTTTTAACTATGCATTTCTCAATTAATTGCTATGGATAATATTCACTATTTATATTAAACAATTATATTGTGAATTAAACAATTTTGTTCTTATTAACAATAAAGTATATGCATTAGGTTGGATTTAAATTATTACCCGAATTAGCACATACTATTCTTTTTCCAAATCTTCACAGCAGCAAGGATTAAAAAACTATGGAGTGTGTTTTTGAACAAGGAAGACATCCCTACACATTTCCAAATTATGTTCTTTGCAGACTTTATGAACATAAAAAGGACTATCTCAATGCCACGTGCCTAGCTGTTATAGCGTAAGATTGAAAGTTGAACAAATGACCCTCTTATGTCTTAAATACCATTAAATTATTACGAGTATGGTATTTATTGATGAATGTTCAATAAAATTCCATTTATTCAGGAATATTAGGATTGTATTTTAAAATATTGTTTCCCACATAAATTATTGCAACCATTCTTTATATTTTGATTCTTTTCATAAAAGTAAATTGCGAAGAAGAGCTTAGCAGTATTTATACCGTAATTTATTTTAGTACCACCCTTTCTCATTCGTGAAGAGATTGTGACCAAAACCTTACTCCTTATATCCATCAATAATATAATATTTAGTTAAAAATTCTTAATATTTGACAGCGAAAGCGCAAGAATATTAAAAATAAAATAGCAGTGTTGCTGAAATTTCTCATAACATTGGGAGATATTCAGAGAAAAGGTTAGACCTTTATTCGGCCGGTGCTGAAAACTCCGCCAAGCAGACACCGCGTTATCGAAGCCATCAAGTTCAAGAAGTGTACCATGTTTTGCTTTCAGTGTCACTATAAAGATTGATAGAATGAAACCCGAATATTAATTGTTGATATAGTCACTTTTGTAGCCATTTCATTAAATCAGGGTTCAATTCAACCATAGTTAAATTAAACCATATAACATTACGTAATTGACGTATATACGTAGACCGGATTTGGGAGGACACACTCGGGTTTTCTCGATGACAAATTTTAGGCAATAGCACATTTAAAGTGAAAGAATATTTAATTTCACTATCTAATTTCAATGTAGGAACAAGGTGATTACTCAAAAGATATAAGCAGAAGTTGTTTTTTATCCCTACATTAACGGATAGATACATATCTACAATACAATCTCTTCACTAAATAGTGAAGAGATTATATTCAATAAATATTTCGAAATTTTATACTATGTAAATAACACCCCGTTTGTTATAATACCGGATCAAGATTCCAATATCCCTTAAGACCATAAAGTAAAAGTATTTGACAAGGAATGTTGTGTATATATATTATATATTTAAGAATTACATAATACATCTTAAATCTCCAAGTGAGATACAACCTCCAATCAAGTTAGCGTTAGAGGTGAGATATTTATTATTTGGAATGTTACATGTTTTTGTTTAAACTCTTTTACTAGATATAAGGTTATATTATATTCTGATGTATTTCTTTGTTAATATAAACAAGAAGTCCCTTTATAAACTTTGTGGTATTGACTCTTTATCATGAGATCGTCAATCTTTCCAATTCGAATTCCATTTTTATTTTGTACTGGCAGAATTTTTTCGTTTTTACATACGAATGAATTGCAAATATACTCCTAACCAGCGGTATTCCATTTATTCGGCTCACTATTAAAACTTCTTTCTCTTGTTTCAACTGTTTATGCGCTGTTATATTAGGCAATAATAATGCACTGATGCACTATAGGTAAATGCACGCAGACGATCACAAAAATACACAATCACTTATTAAAAACTAATACTAAAAAAATTCTTGTGGCTGCCTACATGACTGCATTGTTTAAAGAACACTACTACTAGCCCAAATATATATATATATAATATATATATATATATATATATATATATATATTCTAGTTGTAATTATTGTATTGATTATTTATTATTCTAGTTCTAGCGATTATCGATTTTTCGTTGCAAAGCCCTGTCTTACTGGAATGGTGTTGGATCATACAATCCTTTTTATCAATCATATCAATCCTGTAACTGTTTACAGACTCCGGTTTTTACTTACGGTCTAAGAATACAAATGTCATATTTTAAGCTCATACTTTTTCCAATTGTTAAAAATAGAATGTTAAGCATACAGTTAAACCACTATCTATACATGTCATGATATAAGGTAATAGCATGAGGTACTGCCAGGATTAAAAGGTATAAATAGATTAGCAGAAGGAGCCGGAAAAAAGTCTTGTATTCTCAACTTGTTTTAAGGGCTTTTACTAAGTTTCACATCTATGCTTTTTAAAAAGACCTGGCTAAGAGTTATATATTCTTATTCTAAGGTAAAACTATCGTATCATATGCAAATTAAATTTTCATTTATAAATATTTATAGCAGAAAATATATACGTCAGAATATAAGTCCATTTTGACGAAAGATTATTCTGCCTTCTTTGGGCGTCTATCTTAAAAAGCAATGTAGGCGACAATTGAGTTGAATGCAACGCCACGAGTCGATGATACTAACGACTCCACATGTATTCTGTCAATATAAAACGGATCTCTTTAGTTCTAGGTATATCCCAGAGGCGATTCATGATTACATTATAAATTAATCAAGCACATGATAATACATGAAAAAACCTAAAAGAACAACAATAATTTATTCGAAAGCGACAGGTGATTCGTGAAGTTTAGGTCAATTTGAACGGCAGCACGTCTAGGTATATTTGTAGGCGATTTGGTGACGTATAATTTCAACAGAATATCTAATCGAACTAAAAAAATTGCAAGAACTTATAAAAATATTTAGAAAAGTGAAATACAAATTAATAATTAATAAAATAATTTGCTTATAAAAAAATAAACTTTATCATAAACATAATAGAATTTAAATAATAATTTCCATAACTCCGACTTAAATAAAGGAAGTATGACACATTAGGTATTTTTAAATTCATTATGAAAAATGGAAACTACTAGTAAAATAATGTAGGTTTCTTTTGTTACATTTGCGATAAGAAATACTTGTCCAAAAATAGTGACCGTGCTCCAGAAAAGAACAAAGTACCAAAATTTCCCCTTCAAAGTATAGTGGACTGTAGATAGGTCATAGTAAACTGAGCAATCATAGAGTATGGATTCTACTGAGGTGATGCTAAAAAATATTTGGGTTAATATGATCTATACGGGTACTATACATTGCTCTACGTTTTTCAGTCACTCCCTAGATGTTTCTTTCTGCAGTCAGCATCTTTTAAGCAGCTAACCTCTTCTTATGCTAGCTTTAAGAGCGGGACGTACTAGTAGACTTAAAAACTAATATTATAAACTGTAACAATAGGTTAATTATATGTATATTTTATAATATTAATAACATATTTAACACGTATAGTGAACGTGTGTAATTAAAACGATACATTATTTCTAGAGATTGCATGTTACTTATAGTCAATGGTTGACCTAATACAATTATTTGTTAAGTAACCGAAAGTAGTTATATAAATCCATCGGACACATACCAACAGGATGTAATAACCAGCTTGAAAATTTGATTAGATTTACTTGGAAGCAAAATCAACTATGACACTAGTACACAATCAATAAATCTTTATCCTTTCAGGAATTTCAAACGCTTTCAGTTAAAATCTCGTTACTCTTCAATTATTCTGTTTCAAATCCTGACTCGTGTTTTGCTAAACAGTTTAAGTACTAACCCAATTATTTCGTGACTCTTGTTTGTCGAGAAACGATATGAAATTCGTTTAAACCCACTGAGAGATTTATATTTATTCAAAAAACTTGTATGTAAATCTTTATCATAGCGTTCTAAACAACACGTTACAAATTTGTTTTTGAAACAAATTAAATAAAGTGAACGTGTTTTTATTTAAACGCTTTAGTCGAATTAGAAAGGAAAGGTATATGTTTTATTTGGGACACGACAGCAGTTGTTAGGTTAAATACCATAATCGTAAATTTCAAATTTTATATAAATATTAAAGGATAAAAAAGTTAATACAAAAAGTTAAGCACCGTCAGATTAATATTACTAATATTTTTTATCAACATTAGTATAGGTTTGCACAAAGTTTTATATTTATTACAGTCATGTATTCTGGAGTTAGGTTTATGACATATAGCTATGTCATTCTTGTATTTTTCTCTTTATGTACACGTTTATTGCTACAGTTTTTCAAAAATTATTAAATAGAATTATTAATGAAAATGGGAAGTAAGTTACTTTACACATATTACCTTAACATTATTTAGATTATTCTGTAAGTTAATTTTGTACAACTTAAGGTTTTTTTAATTATAACACTAATACATTTGTATTCCAATACAAAATTATCTTTAATAAATGTATATTAAAAAAGGGTCTTTGGCACATAATTCATGTGTTAAAGTTTTATTTTCTATTAATATCACAATTTATTGATAAGGAAGACGAATAACTTTTGCTATAGTACGAAACACAATGCAAGCTTGACCGTACGGGAAGCTACCACAACTTTCGCAATCAAAACATTATTATATCAGATGATTTTCAATACGATGAATGAAAACGAGGTGTCGCTTCGTTCCGGTTGTTTGCAATCATTATGTTATTGGATTATTCTGCATATTTTTGTTTTATTATTGTTTTTGACTCACGTTCTGTGTGTCCGTGGTTTAAATAAATGTTAGTTTTACTTTATATTAGTTTACAAGTTATATAGATTTAAGATTTAATAGCAAGGGTTTCAACAATTAGGTTAAACTAAGAACATCGAGAAACGCAACCTGATATATATATTTTAAGTACTAATGGTTATTTATTAAAACACAGAAATATACACATTTTTTCATGCGTTTTTTGGATCCTGGATTGATGCTCGCCTACAAATAAAAAGTTTATATTTTTTCTTACATCCTAGACATTTAGAAAACTTAAACTGCATTACAGTTTCAACGGCTGTAAATCTAAAACTAAACATAAATCTCTCAGTACTTAAAATTAAAAACTATTGCCTTTCAAAGTTAATAGTTGTCTCAGTTTATTTTTTAAAACAACGGACGTTGTATATGTTATAATGTAAATAATGTTCATACCCTTTGTTCTTGGTCTACGGAACATATGACTTTTACTACAGATATTACTTGATTTGTGTTTTATGTATTATTTATTTTGGTACAATAAATATACATTTTTCCTTAAACGTAGGTTACGTTTTAGTATATTTTAATAGTTTACTCTTTAAAATTAAAGTAAAATTGTTTTATTTAGTATTTATTTCCTTTATAGTAATACTACTATTCTAAGATTAATACTTTTATATGAAATAATTAAAAATTTCCACCAAAATATCACTTACAGGTAAACTTTATGTGTGAAAAGAATCATTCATTGACAACAACAACAAGGGCAAGAAAGGTTATCGCTATTGGTTTTCAGGGCGTTTCAACCACCATTTATCTTAGGGCGGTAATGACATGTCACTTGTCAGGACCCTGGCTATTTCTTGTCGCTATAAGGCCAAGATTGGTAAAGGGCTAATCTGACCTACAAGGTGTTTCCATTAAAATGCAAAATTTAAATTACATTAATAGTATTTTTAAATAAAGATTTCATGTAGCTAACTCCATTTTATTCAAAGAAACTAGTTACATTGTTCACGTAAAGAAGTTGCGATAGAACTCTTTTATTGTTATTTGTTTGAAAGGTTATTTTTGACGATGGAAGGATTGTGGGAGGAAACAGGATTTTTTCGGACATTTGCCATTGTTCAGTGGAATAATAAGTCAGTAACACTACGTTTCGAGATCTGCAATCTGATCTCTTCTTCAGGCAAAAAAACTAACCTCTTCATTTCCATAGCCTAATATAAATTACCTAGCATTATATCAAATTATTCAGCTGAATTATACGCCATTTAAAAAGTATATTATAGTGTAGGGAATTACAGAACAAAGATATAGTAATATTCACAGACTCACAATCAGCGATAAATGCTCTAAAATACTATGGAAATAAAAAACAAGACAATGATTTGCTCAATAGAAATTCTCATTGAGATAATTAATAGTAAAAAGCATTTAGTTTTTCATAGGATACCGTCACACGTTGGAATAACACTCCAATGAAGACCACAATCAAGAGGTTCATATGGCATATCTGAACCTCTTTTATCCTGGTTTAAAGAGTTACTTGACCGGAAGATTGTCTACAGTCAAGTTTGGTCGGTGGTTATTCTAATCCCTTTCTAGTCAAGTCTGGAGTGCCCTCAGGGTTCTCTACTGGGACCTTATCTTTTCAACAATATTTATAAAATGACATTGGGGAAGTCAACGAAAGCAATTTTCTTATGTTAGCTGACGATATCAAGCTGTTTAGTGTATTGAATTCAATTGAGGATAGTGCTAGTCCTCCAGAGATCCCTTGATGGGGTCTCTAGATGGTGTGATTGAAAACTTCATGCAACTAAATGCTAAGAAAAGCATGGTGATGTCTTTTTTCACAGGGGTGAAGAATTTGTACATTGCCAATTATTACATTCAGGGCGAGGGATTGCAAGCGGGTGCAGGTTGTAAAGGATCTTGGCGTGCATCTCAAATCACGCACCTCTCTCCTGATCATCACATTGACATCATATGTGCACAAAGCTAATCGTTTGTTGGGTCTTCTGTCACGTACAGCTAGAAGTGGCCCTATCTACACACTCCATCTCAATCTTATATAAGTCTCTTCTACGTCCGATCTTAGAATATGCTTCAGTTTGTTTGGAACCCTTACTACCAACATCACATTATCAGGCTTGAAAGGATTCAAAGGGAGATTTGTTTGGACTCGTTGGGAACTACATTGGGCTTTCCTTTCCATGAGGTCCCTGTCGATGACGTCATGAAACAGTTCAACCTCTGGCCCGCTGGAAGTTCGCCGTGAGCTTGCTGATCTAGCTTTTCTCTCAAGGCTTATCAATGGATCCCTTGATTGTCCTGATCTTCTTGGCCATGATTAACTTTCGAATTCCACGCACTACCAGGGTCAACTGAACTCTTTGTTTCGCAAATATTATCGGACAAACTACCTTAAGAACGGACCCATGGCCAGACTGCATCGCGTTGGAAACTGCGTTCCTGCCGAGCTAGACCTGTTCTGCACGAATCTGAAAACACTGAAAAAGAAATGGGTGTCCTTATCTGTGGATTGAGAGGAATGAGGAATAACCAAGCTGTCTAAACTCTTTGCTACACTATCCACCACCTTCTGCAGCTCAACATAAACTCTTCCCCATCCACTGACCAAACTTCCTTTGCCTTTACTTTGGCCCTTCCTGCCATTTTTTTCTCTCTCTGACCTACATAACCCAGTTCATGCTCTTTTTTTACTCATAAATACTGTGGCTTACACTTGCACTTCAGTTGTCGTAGTTTATACTTTTGTGATCTAATTAATGGATTTGTTGTTACGTCATATTATTATTGTTGTGTATATATTATTGGTTTATTATATTTTTACTGAAATATTGCAATTTATTACATTGATACAACAAATTGTATTATTATGTTATTACATACCCGTATTTATTATCATCATTATTATATATTCTATTATTATGTTATTTAACACACGTTTATATATAATTGTTTGTAGTTATCCTTAAGCATGCAATTTTGTTTCTTTGTATCCATGTATGTTTGTACCAATTATTCGCATGTCATCAATGTCATTGTATTTTTAAAATGGCATTGCCGTTGGAATGTATAAATAAATAAATAAATAAATAAATGAAGCAGTTGACAGATTTGCCAAAGATGCCTCGACTAGTGGAGATATTGTAAAGGACATAACAATCCCCATAGAAGACTACATGCGAGGGAGAAAGAAAGAAAGAAGACATAACTAGAAAATATAATATGGAAATAAAAGAGTCCCCAAAAGTCATATGGCACAAAAAAATACAGCCTTACATTCCCCAAAAACCCTGGTTTTCACAAATAACTCTGAATAGACAGGACACAATTACAATTTGTAGAATAAGACTAGGCCATGCTAGAGTTAACAAAATATTACATTCTAAAAATCAATACTTTACACCTTTATGTTTACAATGCACACTAAATCAAGACGGCGAAACGCTAGAAACATTTGATATTTGAATGCCCACATTATTATACTTTCAGAAACCAGCATCTGAAAGAAACATTAAAACAATACCAACGCAATCTAATCCAAGCTCTTAAATCAAACCAAATTGAAATATATAACGAAATAACTAATTTCCTTAGACAAATCAAAAGAAAAGTTTAATTTTAAAGTTACACACAAACTCACTCCAACACTAACACAATAAATGTGGTATCCATTCCTGGGATTCTTCATCCGCGGCCTACCTCCCCCATTTCTGGGATAGGAAAGCTTGATGGGCCCCTAGCAAAGAAAAGTGACCCACCTTTTCCATCCTGAAAAACCATTCTTATCTTAGATATCCTGACCTTTTACAACATTACAAAGAACAAATCACACTAGGAATTATGTTTGAGTGATATATATGTATGTTAAAAGTCAACCTATTGACCACTGATTAACAAAAAACTCCTAAGTCAATAACCATTATGTAACACTAACTTATGTTTGTTTGTTGTAGATCATTCATAATCAACAATTCAATGTAAGGGTGAAGCAACCACAAAAATGTGAACTACGAGGCTGCATGGATAAAAAAACCATAGCCTAAAAGAAGAAGGAAAAAAAATAACTAACCTAATACATAATTAAAAACTAGGTTAAAATAAACAAATCTTACCAAAGAGTTGTCGCACGGCCTAAGTCAGGAATCACACAACCACCATGTTGTTTGTCAACTTCACTAACTCTATAAACATGCACTTAATAAGAAAAACTATACACAAACAATAATCATTAAAAACTTAACTACGGAATACAGGTCACAATACGTCTTCATAGGTCTACTAACCACCTACGACTGACCAGAGGGAACTAGCCAATGGTAATCGTCACGGCAGACAAAAACTAGATGGCGGAAATAAAAAGGTAAGGGCGACAGGAATGGGCCCTTTCGTTATTATTGGTTCATGCAAGATGATGAACTTCTTAAAATACCATATTGTGACTCCGCATTGGTTTATTACAAATATCTGATCCGTTTGATACTTTTGGTTTTCTCTTTAGTTCATTTTTTAGAATTGGCTACCAAAGTGGCCTAATCTCGACTTTTATAGTTGTGTCCTGCCTATTCTGTTTTAAGATGGAAGCCACAGGGAGCGTCTGTTTCAATATTTCTCAGGAGACCCTCGCATTAGTCTGGTCTTACTCTATCCACCTGCTTCATCTTGTCGCCTTTTTTTCTCTATGCTGGTGGTGGACTCGTTCAAACAGTATTATATTTCCAAATTCTGCATTTTTATTAAATTGAAATATAATTTAAATACGAGTACTAACACAGTGAAGTCCATAACTATTTAACATGATTATGACGGTTTATGTCTAAATAAAATTAATGTAAATGTCATCTGTTAAAAACAAAATAGAAAATTTTCAAATCGAATAAAAAAGGCTAGTTCTATAATTCAAATTACTACTTTATTTTTATGTATAGCATTAATTTAATATTACCAATCATAGGTGCACATATAAAACATAATTTACTATTCTGCATGAAAGACCTCTGTTTAAAAGTCTGTAACTAATAAAACACTGTTTGATGTAACCCTCATCTTACTGAATTTTTGAGTCGTATACACTTTGGCTGTTGCCTCTGAGGCATTTTTCTAAGTTTTAGACTTTACCTTAAAATACAAACTTTAATAGCCTCCTATAAAGGGAGAGTACTAACCTCATTTCGTGCTTAATCATTTATCGGAAATCTTCGTTGCATTCATAAATATTTTATGGTGTATGTGCAAACAATAGATAACTCCAATTCTCGTCCGTGAATATGGACTTCACATTATAAGTCAGTTTATTTTATGAAAATTGTATAAATGTTGTATAATAGTTTGGTTTTATCTAATTTTAGAACTGCATAAAACAATTTTCATTCCTATACATTAATAAATATAGCAAGATAGGCTTGACAATAAGCATTTTAAAACGTCCGCCAGTTTAATCTATTATATTCCAATTATGCCTGTAGACTCAAGTTTGTCAACAGCCGTATGGACTGTCTTCCACCACAGCCAGCCGAGATTTAGAGTTATGTTATATCAAAGGTTCTTATAGCGCATTCCGTTATATGCCACCTTTTGTAATTTTTCTAATTAATGTAATTACTTTATGAACACCTGTTATACTATTACTACCCTTTATTTTCTCCTATGCATTGTTTTATTAAGAGTTACAAATTCAACCCCACGCAGGTACCGTTGAGGTACTTGTTTTATGATTTATATATTTTTTGGTAAACTATATAAAAATGCTGGTACTCTATCTTATCTTTTAATTTTTTTTCTGTTATTAATGATACATATTGCACCAGCCAGGTGGATGTAAATATCAATAACTACGTTAAATTTTGCGAACTTCTGCTTTTACTTTCAAAGCAATGAAAAACCAAATAACAGACTTAAATTTATGTCACACCGGTGTCATTTGGTTTGAAATTAAATGATCAGCAACATTCATGAATAAATGTACAATATTTATGAAATAAATGTAGCAATATCATAAATGCAACGTATTTGCGCTTCTGTGTACCCGTTCTATTTAAAGTATTTATCAATGCACTAAGCAATGTACATATATTAAAAAACATAAAAACACCAAAACATCGTCTCAGATGATTCAATAATGCACATTGAGCATCAATGAATGTAGTATTCATGTAATATACCATCACTATCCATTGCCTACATTTAGTAATAAATCAATATTAGAAATAATAATAATAATCAAAAAGGTTGTGTATAACTCCATAATTGGTTGGTTTACACAAATATTACACTTTTACGACACCCTAACAGTTCACAACTATATTAGTGAGAAGTGGTGTCATTTTGTTAGGTGAATTACTAAAAGAAACAAAAAACTGAATGGAAAATTAAAGAGATGTTTTGGTAGAAGGGAATGACAAACATTGTGCGTATTATTAGTGACGCGAGAGAGAGCCTCAATGTCCGTGACAGCCAATAAAATACTTCTCGTGTCACTTTATACACTGTGATCACCACGACAAACCTGAAAATTGATGCAAAAATTGTGTTTTTAATCCTTATATAATTACCTTTAATATAACTACAAATATCTATATATTGCTTTTATTATTTTATCCATCTTGTTTGCACACCACACTTTTGGTTGTTTGATAAAAATATTATCCAAAATTGCTATAAATATTCCTGCTCTTTTTTATTGCTTATTAAAAAATATTTTGTATTGTGCTTATTGTTATAAATAATTGGACAATACCCGCGTGTATTGGTGGTTCACACAGACACACACTACGGACAGCAAAGAAATCAACGTGCGCATGGCGCCAACTTTTACAACAGCTGATATAGCTAAATTTATGATTTATTCTTTCCGTGCGTCTTCCACGTGTTACAATGTCGGTGTGCTTAATGTGTATATATTTGCTAAGTAATAAAACATTAACTTGATTATTAATCCTCTGAATATTTTATTTACAACATGTTATGGGCCCAGTAAACGTTTGTGTGATAGCGTTGGGCATTAAAAGTTAATAAAAGTCAGTAAAAGTGAAATTAAGTGTGTGTAATCACTTTGTGTTAAAAAGTGGTTTGTATAACCTAAAACGGATGGCTGGTACAAAAACGTAGTTGAAAAATTGGCGGCAATGGATATCGAGATTCATGAAGATCTGTTAACTACTATGATACTGCACGGTTTGCCACCAAGTTTTGAGAAATTTTAGATGCGTAATCGAGAGTTGTGATCAATTGCCGAAGCCGGAAGAGCTCAAGATAAAAATCTTAAATGAATGTTTGGCCAGGGTAGGCGATTCACAAGAACGCCAAAGACAAAGCATTCAAGGCCAGATCCAGAACACACGTAATTTTGGTAAACGTGGCGGCGGCGGCAAAAAAGGTAATTTCAAGGGGAAATGCTTCAAATGCGGCAAGGATGGCCATTTTACCAAAAATTGTCCCGAAAAGGAGGATGGAAGATCAACACAAGGAAGTGCTAGGGTAGCACAGGATTTTTACATCTCAGAACTGAACCGAGAAGAGGTCAACAAGGTTCAAGGTCATAGCCACACCAAGTTGGTGTGTTGGATAGTGGATGCACAACTCACATGTGCGGGTGACGAGGATATTCTTGAAGATACGGTGACATTGCGATTACGGTGCTCAAGTTAGCAACAGTTTTACCAAGTAATAAATTATAAAAAACTTCATACCATAATTCCAGATAAACACGTCTTAACAAAGAAACAAATATTTTATATAAGGTACAGTTGATCGTATTATACATGGTTTTATACATTATGACTTGGTAAGGATTGAAACTAAATCTCGTAATCGTATTCGAGCCTCATCATATATTTCAGGATATTAACGATGAAAAGGCTTAAAAGAATGATGAGATATATACTGTTTTAAGACATCTGCAGCTAATTTGAGATGATCACTCAAAGCAGAAATAAAAAAGTATCAAGGATTTCAGGACTGACAAGTTCTTTTTAACCGTTTGATTTTATAACATTGTATTTCAACACTTCTCAGAGCAGTTTCGGGACAAGTTCAACAGTAGATTGTACACAGTTATAGTAAAGCACATAGTAATGTTGATTATTGAAGATAGTAAATAGTATAATGAAAAATTCTTAACCCAGTTGGTTACGTTGTACAAAAATATAGTAAATAAAATTTGGTTTATTAGTGGTTTATAATATGCTTGTAACAAATAACATTCCTACGTTGCTTTCTATCTATTAAAAAATACCAATTTCACTAAAAGAAACAAATAGATAGCTGAGCTTTATCTAAGAATACCACGATAGGGGTTGGAAAAATTAAATTTTTGTCTGTTTTTAATTCTTTTTGATTATAAATGACTTTTAAATCTATCGATGTCCCCTGCAGTGAAAAAGTAACTTGTATATTTTATTATACAAATAAAAAATTTATTCCAGCTTATAATATATGATCCAAAACAGTCCGTTTATAAATTAATACACATTAAAAACTATTGTCCACATTAATACGTGTATTAATATATAGATATTCACTAATTTTTAGCAGATAATACTTAGGGCCAATAGGGACGAATTGGTTATATTGGTAATTAAATAAAAAATGTAAATTACCTTGTATTTTTTTCCCCCCCCCCCACTTGAGCACATCAGCCACTGATGTGGCAAATTGACCATTGCATCAGACTGAAGAAAAATGTCAATTTATTACTTACACGCTTCACGAAAATGTGGTGTTTCTGTGATTATAACCATACTTACAGACTCATTGAATGGTATCTGTTAGAGGTAATATATTATACTTGTAGGAACCAAGAAATAGTTGTAATCTTTATGTTTACCTATAAGGCCTTTCTTATGGGGAGATTTCTATTTGTATTTTAAAAATATATTCAATTGATAAATATATATTCTTGAATTTATAATAGTACATAAACGCTTAAAGATTTCGATATTCCCCACAGCTACTTTGTTTATAGGCAAATACTGCAATGCTAACAAACGGGATTCGTTATTGATGTTGAATTTTTATATAGCTACGCCGTTTCTTTTATTTGAAGTAAAATTTAAAATATCCACGTAACTCTAAGACACCCTATGATTGCACTTAGAAACCGCTACAAAATTTAAAAACTGATACTAAGCTAGGCCTTCATTTAGTAGATATTTATGTATTAGGGATATTCTTAAAAGCTGGTATGTGTAGCTGAATTGTATGTTTATATTCATGTTTAAAATAGATAAACAACATATAAGCGTCAAAGATAATATTGTAGTAAATTCAAAAATTTTATATGTTTTCCGAATAAATTTGAAGATTTCTAATTTCAAAAATGATTTATTTCAGGGGAAATGTAGGGTAGCAAAATACCATAGTGTGGCGTGTGACTTACAATCTCAAAAATAAATAATAAAATAAGTCAAAGCCACCATCATGATTAGTTTGAGCGATCATATGTGTTAAACTTCAGTGTCGTCGGAAAATTTTCCAATCTATTCTATGATCAAAACCTTCCTCTTTAGTTTGCTTGACCAACATTGATGCCCCTCTGTCAACTCATTTAATTCAACTTTTCCAATATAACTATCGCTGCCTCACAATCCATGACAATGAAAATTAGACGATATTAAAAATGATAAAATCATATCCTTCGGCTATTTATATTAAGTAAGACAAGAAGGACTTCAATAAAAAACATTCTTAAATTTAATTTTCTAGAAAAAAACAGTATACACCTTAGTCTACAGTTGTTTTATAAACTTCTATTATTATGAAAAATTAACAAAACAGGCTTCAAATTAAACTACAATTTACAATATTATTACGTTTAAACCATCCAGTGACTGGTTTCAGTATCATTTATATGTTACTCAAACAAAATATTTACTAAAATATTTATTATTTAAGAATTGTTTCTCAATTATATTAGGAAAAACTTACTAATCATGTATATGAAAGTCAATACAAGCAAAATGACAAGTACGACATATAAGACTAAATTATATTCCTGATAATGTAGAATTTAATACGATAAATGTCATATGATCCATAATGATAAAATATTTTAATTTACATATATTCTTAGCGACGTTCTTCGAAGTATAGCCACAATGTACGCAACATTGCTGTCGTTATAACAAATTTACAGCAAATAATAATGAAAAAAAAAAAAAACCAGTAACTTCATTTTCTATCCAAGGTGTCATATTACACTAGGGTAAGTAAAAACATATTTAAGATTACGGTCACAAAAATTTTCATGGCATAACTTGTTCAATAATGAAATGAAAACATGCATGACGATCAAAATTCTGGAAAATACTTAATAAAATATTGAAAATATTTATTTTAAATACTTTCTTATCAATTTCTAGATCATTTAAAACAATGAAAACAAAAAACAAAATATGCAACTAAATGTAATTTGCGTAAAATTCTTTAGTAGTAATTAAAAATTAAAAACTGTATTACAAAGAATATAATTATTTAAGTGATAATTGTTTTGCACTATCAAGGTGAGGTGAAGACAATTATTGTAAACAATTATCTGCTGTTCAGGCCATATCCTATAAAAAATCATAACTCTTTCTATATAAAACAATTTAAATAGACGATATGATACACAATGCATGAAAAGAAAGTAAAGTTTTAGTGTTTAGAAAATTATAGCATTGCATATCCACATAAATATTGAATAAAATTTACATAATTTGCAATTAGGTACAGTATATACAGGGTGCTCAAAAAAGTACGTTACAAATTTCTGTGGCTGATATTACTCAAAACTAAATACAAAAAATGTCAGTAAAATTAGGCCAAGGGATGCCTCGTTTAGCTGCTAACTACCATTTTATATTTTTTATGAAAAATTATTATCTCTAATACCGGTTAAACTAAATAAACCAAATTTTGCACATAACTTTGAATAGATAATAGAAACCTCTTAAAACATTATTATTTTATTTTCTTTGAGTATTCACAAAGCCTGGTATACTGAAAAATTTCTGAAATTAAATAAACAAAAACCAGTATAGTTACTTTACTAGATACCAGTTATTTAAAAAGTTTATTAGA
>NW_025778848.1:0-67176 GCF_021130785.1 Homalodisca vitripennis | reverse complement strand
AGTTATTGAAGTTGACAAACAACATGTAGGTTGTAATTCCTGACTTAGGCGTGCCACAAACTGGAAATCTGACGCAAAACTCATGCTCGCATACAACATGTAGAGCTGTGTGTATGTGAGTGTACGGCAGATCATAGTGTGATGGAACTACTGTGTCTACTGGAGCTGGAAATTCAATTAGGTTAAACTACGTCAATTACAGTTATAGCCTAACATCTAATTGATTGCTACCAATCAATGTGTCTTCTACTTAACAGAGTCCTTCCTTGTAATTAGTTTAATTTGTATTTAATATCTTTCACTTATCATTGTGGGTGATTTATAAGTCCAAGAATGCAGTTAATTGTGTAGATACAATTAAAATTACTGGCCTCCTTCATTCTTTTAACAACTATTGGGGGCAGTGTGTAAATTTCATTACATTTCTTTTTTTAATAACAAAAAAATAATAGACTAGTACATTAAATAAATTACGTTTTACGGAGTTTATACGCGTACTAACACTTCGAGATTAAACATAAGGTAGATTTATAAAGTATGAATAAAATTGTATATCTAATTACAATCCTTAAACGGTAACTAAAAATTGACAGTAATAATTTTGGAACCATATTGCAGAACCCGTGACAAATTTGATTAATAAAAAATATTTTAAAAAGAATTCAAGAAAATAAGAAATCGCCATCCAATATAGTTTATGTATTAATATTCTATAATAGATTATATTTTTTGTCAAATAGAATCATATTAAGCACCCTAAATTTCCTTTGAATCTAAATCTATTAAGCAGAACATGAATTATTATTCAATATTGCTGAAGTATTAAATAAAATAATCTGTCAAAGGAAGAGAGGAAGTATTTACCATTTGTTGAATAGCGTTGTTGAATCGAATGTTACAAACCGAATCACTTTTAATCGAATTTCTTTTTAAGGGATAATTATACTCTATAGTAGAAGCTTAGAGCCCATTTGCACTCAGTAAGCATACTATCTAGTTATTCTGAAGATCTTTAGAGGAATTTCTCTTAGGAAAGTAATCGCTAATATTGGTAGAGATCAAAGTTGGAAGGTATTTAACGGGTTGAAAATACGAAACTTTAGTTTTATTCGAATTATACTCTTCCTACATTCATAGACATAAAACTGACCGTTAGACAAAAAATAATAGTTTGCATCAAACAACTAGACAAAGAGTTTGGCAGATGCTTCTCTGAGAGTCTCTATGTGGTTATCAGACGCCGATTAAAATGATATTTATGTAGCTTAATGTTGCATTATTTAAGTTTCTTTAACTAAAAAATTATTGTTTGAGAAAAAATACCATTTTATAATTTATCCACTTTGATACCCTCCCATTTCGACCATCAACCAAAATAGGTTGGCTGCCGCTCAATTTATCTCATGGGCGAAATTGCTCTATCGATTTCAAGATCTATATTCTGTGCTTATAAAATGCAAATTGCTTTTCGAATGGTAGACAATTAGAAGTCTCTTTGTGTTAAATGCTTTTACTGATCACCAGGGTATATTTAAAAGAAAAGCTCGCAGAAAAAAGAACAATTTACTGCATATCTAAGTACTGCCGATAAAATATTCTCATGAAGAAAATAATGGAGGAGGGAATTTCAATCAAGAAGTTGAACTGTTTTCCGTTATTCAGGCTATATCCCAAGGAACAGCTATACAGAGACTGGCCATGTGGCGACATTTTTTTCCGGTCAGACTCGATATCGTATGTGAGTCCCAAATTTTTCAGATCTATCTCAAAGAGCATCTGGAATATATTGTTCGAATCTTCTTTGTCATATGAAACGCTCTCATGAAAATTTTGGAGAGAAGGAACAAGTTGATGTAAATATAGTACCCTTTCTCCTGCAAAGTTTGTTCCAGATGAAATCTAAAAATGAAATATTGAAGATTTAGCATGAAATATATACGAAAGGGATAAATGGATAAAGTTTCATGGGTCTAGGGCAGTTTTTTTCACACTTCTTTGGACTCAAGGTCCCCTTTAAGGTTTTACAACATTCGGCGGCGCCCAATCCCCTCTGCTCACCACAATAGAGTATTGTGAATTTATAATTTACACGATAATTATTTCACATCTGTCATGCTATATGCTATATGCTATATTTTAAACTAACCATCATCAAAATTATAAATAACACATGTTTAAATAATTTTTTATTATTATTATTATTTTATTATTAGACCTGGAGTGATAGAAAACAAATATACACAGGCAATGAAATAAACTAAAAAATTTTAAAGATTTTAAAATATTACCCTTACAGATCAATAATAGCTTTATAAAAATTAAAGTTTACAAAGTCAGACCATACATACTCAAGTTCAAACTTCACAATAAATTTTAAAATGTTTACACCAGCCAATCGAGAATACTTGGTAAAAGTCTATTTCGAAGAATGTGTTACTATAAAATACTAGTGCCTTTTGCTTAGAAAATAGCAGTATCAAGAACCAAAATTCCTATCATTAAGGTCAATTCCTATCACAAGTACTATAGCCTTTCCGATTTTGTTACAGTTTTTTTTCTGGTGAGTTAATATATTTTGTTACAAGTAAGTGTCATTGTTATGATAAATGTTATTAGGACTTATTGCCACTAATTATTGGTATCAACCCTATTATCATTATTATCCTTCTTGTTAATATTTGTTATTTGTTACCTTGGTTATTATTATTGCATGATTACGAAATTTCTATTGTTGTTGTTATTTAAAAATAATTTTATTGTTCTCACTGGTATCGTTGTTATTAATACTATTCCATATATTAATTTATGTACACACGTGATTGTTGCTATTTGATAGGTTACATTAGTTTGAGTTACACAATATGTTGTTGTTATTTTGTCACCATTTGTGGGTTTTATAATATTCTTCTTCTTAGTGGGATTAATATAAAACCCATCTTCTAAATAAATAAATCGCAAATCTAACTAAAAGATCGTTATTTAAACGTACAATATTGTTCCACTAATTTGCATATATAATATCAAATAATAACATTTATAAAACAGAAGCCTTTTGTTGCTTCCCTAAACTTTCAAGTTCACCCGTTACACAGGCTCTGTAAAGTAATTTAAAGTATGCAAAGATAAATTAATAAACGAAAGTAAAATCTATGTATACATCAATTAACCGAGGTAACAGCTTAAGCCACGGGAGTTAGATCTCCTCTATCTTACGATAGCCATAGCCAAAGGAGAGGGCTGTTATAGTATATCTGTAATGTAATGGGTTACAATCCGAGCATTCACGATACTTGCAGCATATTGGAGTACACAATCACTTTTGCTCTTGGCACCGAATATCATCCTAGGTAACAAATGTTTCTTACAGTATTCTTGCCAAGTTTTGTTCAATACCACGCGAACATAAAACCCTGTTCATTTGTGTGGAAGAGGTTTATGCCCTGTGACCCTGTTTCCCAGGGTTCAAAGCTTCTTAAACTATCCTGGGTTTACATTTGTTACCGGGAATGGCCGTGATACATATGGCGTTCAGCTTAGTCGTGTGGAAAACGGTTGTGAGCCTAGAGCTGTTCCTATTGGTCCTGACCACCATTTACAGCGTACCTGACTTGTATATTGTCAATGGAATGTTTATTTGGAGCAATTAAGTACTTGAATTTAATTTAAATTCATTGAGTTTAATCGTCTTAATAAATATTTGTAAGACATTTTACGCACACACACTAACATGATTTAAATTGCCAATAAATAATTAAATGTGTAGCTCATCAGAATTAGAAAAACTCTTCCACAGTGACACAGTGAAAACGATAAAATGCCTGACTCAATATGCTAGACCAAAGGAAGTTACTTGGTGGGGGAAATGTTGGGGTCTTTAAGATTTAGACGTGAACAATAAAAACTTTACAGCAAAAGGCTTAAGTGGCCAGCACTTCCTATGAAAGTATGTCATTTCCTTTAAAAGCTTTTATTTCATTTAATGAATCAGTGTTCTGTTAGTTACAAAATCCACCAGTTTTGAATAGACAGTGGTATTTTTTTTATTAATTTCTGTCTGTAATTCTAAAAAAAGTATAATTAATTAAAAATATATAAGCACACAAATAGGCTTTTTTTAAATCGGTACAAATAATTCTCCTAAGAAAGAATATTACTGTCAACTCTCCTAGTTTTGGTGGAGGTCGAAATAGGATGGATGAAAAGGGTTAGAATATCAAATCATAACATTTTTCTGAAATCACATTTTTTCTAGTTTTAATCACTCAAAACCAGCCGCCAGACACATAAAGAAATGTTAAATTAGGATCATCTAATCATATAAACCTATAAATATTGGCAAGTTTGTCTTTTGTTTTAGTTGTCTATGGGTGGTACAACTGTTATTTATGTGACAAACTTGATGTTTTAAGATTAAGCTAAGAAAAAGAAGATCTGAGAAAATCAACCATTTCAATTTTCTAACCCTTTCAATATCCTATAATTTCTACCTTCACCAAAACTAGCGTGGCTTGTACCGTAAATTAGTTAATTAAATTTCATACAATGTAAATTTCGCAACCTTATCAGCCAGTACAATATAATATTATTTTACATCCAATGTTCCGGAACTAAATTATTGGGCGGAGTAACTACCTAATTGGCACGCGTATGAATTTTTTCTTCTAACCCTTTGTAGCAGCCCAACTACGTAACCGATCAGACCTCGCGCGCTTTGTCCGTATGTAAAATTTATCTTTTCGTATTATTAAATTAGCCCTTTGATGCCAAACATATAAAATGAATGTAACGTAAAGTAAAGATGTGAATAGTAAAGTAACTTACCCTTGAAGATCTTTTATTTGCTTGATGGAGATAGATAAAGGTTGTGGCGTCGTCCTTATGGCGACGAGCACGTTGTTATAAATAGTAATTTGTATCATTAAATGGCTAATACCGTCGCGAATTTGTTTTAGGCGAGTTTACGTAGCTGATGTATCTCACGTGTTGTTTGAATAGATGGCTACCATCTCCCAACTTCTACTCCTCTTCTAGAAATAACCGTTCTTAGACTACAGCTTCAATGTCTCGTGCCAAGACGCCGACACCCGGGTTGTGAGTCTACCTATTGCGAAGGGAAGTGAAATATTATTGTTTTGTAAAGTAAAACGTCGTACGCATAATTCAATAGAACATTGGATATTTTAGGCCCACCTAGAAGATATACTTTTTAGTTTTTATATTCTAATTGGCAGCAACGTGGCATTACATAACTTTTCCTTTACCATCTAAAAGTGGTGCTTTTAAGTTTTCGTAATTAAACTCAACTTATAAGTAAACTTTGTATTTCTAGTATTTATTACTACGACCTCAGAAGTCACCACCCCCATGTGTTATCGTCATACGGTACAGGCTGATGATCAAATTTATTTCTAGGAAACATTCCTCTATCAATTAAAAAAAACCAGGATGTGTGCTTATACAAGTCAAATATGTCATCAGTTCTAACATTATACTGATTTTAAAATACCATAATTGTAAATTAAATCAAATATATGAAATAAAAATAGAAGTACAGTATAATCAATTAATTTAACTAACTCTAAGTATTAATGATGCAATTATAAAACCGCATTAGGCAACTATTGAGCTTTACATTTATTAACTGAGTAATTGAAAACTATTTAATTTATGTTTAAATTACAGTATTGAACAAAATTGTTTTACTGATAAACTGGTCGGCTTTCCCAATCCGAATACCGATAGAAGATTCATTAATTAAAATGGGATTGGCAAATGTATGAACATTTGAGTTATTTACAGTAAATTACATGTCCAATATTTTACTGTTCGTCGGCAAAAATATCGATATCGTAATTTAATCTAATAACATACTATTTCATTTATAATTTAAATAAAATCTGTTCAGTTTTTTCTGCTCTTTAATGTGATATAATGAGAAAAAGATATAAAAAAACATACATTCAAATTGTATATACAAATACAGTAAAAATAAAAGCTGAATTCCGTATTGATATATAAATAATATTTCCTTCTACTCTTCGATTATTTTTCTTGAAAAAAAAAATTTCAACAAGAAATGATCTCAAATAATAAAAAAAACTTTACATTTATATTTATTTAAATGTTTAGCACTTTTGGACAAGGAGATGGGCCAAGCACTATAGCTGGTAGTAATGTTAGATCTATTGAATAAAAGCATATATGGATAAGTAACAATAATTACATAGATAAATAACCAATTAAAAGATATCCACGCACTCCAAAATGTGTCATTCATTTTGGTTATAAACGCATGATAATAAAAAATATATTTTTTGTTCATTAACAACCGATAACCATAAATTGTTAACGTTTGTAATTGCCAGTGTATATTTAGTTACTGTTACGAAATAGATAAATCTATATTAGTGGTTTAATATAATGAAGCACTTCTGTACAAACAACAAATAGCTCATTACACTACGTACGTGAGATAAACTGCTGCAGTTATCACACTCATGATGTCAAGAACAGAAGAATGTTGGGCGGTGAAGTATGTCCTTTATTACCTGTAAAACGGTTCATGTGAGCCATTCATAGCTCATTACACTACGTACGTGGGATAAAACTGTTACAGTTATCACACTCATGATGTCAAGAACAGAAGAATGTTGGGCGGTGAAGTATGTCCTTTATTACCTGTAAAACGGTTCATGTGAACCATTCATAGCTCATTACACTACGTACGTGGGATAAACTGTTACAGTTATAACACTCATGATGTCAAGAACAGAAGAATGTTGAGCGGTGAAGTATGTCCTTTATTACCTGTAAAACGGTTCATGTGAACCATTCATAGCTCATTACACTACGTACGTGGGATAAACTGTTACAGTTATAACACTCATGATGTCAAGAACAGAAGAATGTTGAGCGGTGAAGTATGTCCTTTATTACCTGTAAAACGGTTCATGTGAACCATTCATAGCTCATTACACTACGTACGTGGGATAAACTGTTACAGTTATAACACTCATGATGTCAAGAACAGAAGAATGTTGGGCGGTGAAGTATGTCCTTTATTACCTGTAAAACGGTTCATGTGAGCCATTCATAACTCAGTAATTCTTCCGCTTTCCACATAAAATGTCCGTTTTATGGTTGAAACACGTAACTAGATCCATAAAGTAATAAATATGAGTGTAACTGTTTAATATATTAGGTATTTTTGTATTACTAACGATTAAGAATGTATAGAACCACGTGTTTAATGGGTCTGGAATTAAATTAAAATATCTAGAAATATACATTTTAGTCGGCTATTGTGTCTATCAAAACAATTATTTTACGAAAAACTGCAATAATTTCAATAAAAAGGAAAACATTCCAAAACCGTGATTTTCGGAAAACTAAATTAAATCTTCTGGCAGGTTTATTAATTGAAATAGACGAAAACTTCCAACATATACTTTGTAGAGCTGTGTAAGTTTATTGTATTTATGTTTTAACTTATTTGGAATTATATATATTTTTAACATAAATGCTAATTAAACATTTGGAATATTTTCCTTTTTCAACTCAAAGTAAAAATATAGATTTTAAAAATAAATATTTCAATATTAGTGTTTAAATAGACATATTTTATTATCAAAATTCAATAAATTTTCATATTTAGTAGTACACAAATTTTTTAAAGTACCTACACAAAAAATATAATGCAGTAAAATAGGCTATATTTTTTTACTACAGTATTGTGATTCAACTTAACCTTTTACTTTAAAACAGAAAACACTCTTCAATGAGTTTAATTTTTAAATTAAATTTAAGGAAACTTAAAAACACACATAATATGAGTAGTCTTACAAAATAAAATTTAATTAAACATATAAAAAATGTTTAAAAATAAAGGATTAGGTCCATGAACGTTTCTTTTAGTCTTCTTCATTGTCGGAGTTGTTGCCTGTAGGCCAGGCTAATCGCTCTTCATAGAATCCACGGTACTGTTCAGGAATGTAGTGTGTCACTTTTGAGATGTCATCTAGTTTTTTTCTTCATGATGGGCACTGGACCTCCATATGCTTTTGCACTAGGAAGGGAAACCTCTCCAGTCTTGGCCAGTCGGAACGTAGCTGAAACTATTCCTTGAATATATTCATATGTCTGCACGTAACCTTTCTCCTGGCTATTGTAAATGATGTACCTATATTTACTCAAAGAAAATTTGTCAGATACATTTTGCACACTTCCAGGTGTTTTTTTGAAAAATAGAGGCCACCAGGTCTTAAAGTCCGTGATATCTTCATTCTGTACTGCAACCACTTCATAGCTGGGGAGTTTCTTCTTTGCATTGCAAATGATAGAAATATACTCTTCAGGTGAGTAAATTCTGTCATACCTTCGCACAGCCCGTTTTACTACACCGAAAGTCCTATCACATGGCATGAAACTATGCCCTCTCACTGGATAGTATTGGTGAATCGTCTTAAAGCGACCAGTCATTGTTAGGGCTAAAAGAAACCTGGTCATGGAATGGTTCCTATTCTGGCCCCCACATGAGTCACTGAAAACATGGAGGTGTTCCACAGTTTTAGGTATGTAGTTCTCTATAAAACTAAGTAAAAAGGAACATACTTCGTTAGGGCCCTTTTTAGCCGTTCCTTCTGGATACACATATAAAACTGATTTTTCTGTTTTTAGATCTTGAACGTTGAACACAAAATACCATAACTTTCTCAAATAAAACATTTCTTGCACAGGCATGAATGGAAGGGGCAAGTTTTGCATAAAATCAAATACTATACCGGACACATCTGGCCTAACTTTGCTTAACTCTTTTATTTCTTCGAGTTTGCGGTAAAACTTTTTTCCTCTACTTTTGTGAGCAATTAATTCTCCTACAGCAGCACGTTTAGCAGTATCACACAGCACAGTTGATTTTATTTTGGTATTCAAGTCTTCGCAGATGGAGCATACATCGATTTGGGGCCTGCCAAATCTGTATGAGAAATTGTCTCTGAAAAACTTCAGGTAAAACTCATACTTAACCTCACCACTCAAATGTGGATATTTGTTTATAAAAAGGTTGTGCATTTTTGAAACTGTCAAATGAGCATCTAAGTACGTTTGTGGAGTTGTAGTGTAGTGGGAGATCTTGGTAGGAAATGAGGTTATGTGGCTATGAATAAGACCAGTTATTTCTGCAGATTTGGCGTTCACTCTTTTGTCATGTTTTCCTCTTCGATCTTCTGGGTTGTTATTTGCTTCTTTCAATTGAGTCAATCTATATAGGGCCTTACTTGTAATAGCGTGCAAATTAATAAACGCTTTGCGACAAACAGGAACACGAGTATTGTCCTTCATTGCAAAGTATTTATAAGATGAAGTGTTTTGTTTGGAGCTTCCGGACACTGGCCTATGCCTTTCTACCTCTACTCTATCAATAAGTCCCATTAAGTAGATGTATTTCTCATTTTTTGGCTGACCTTTATAAAGATTTTTAATAATACATTGTTTATGTTCATCAGAAAATTCAGCCATGCACAATTTCTTACAAGAACAATCAGGTCCACATGTTTTCTTTTCAACCAGCTTACCTTTATCAGTTACAAATTCTTCGCCCTTATCTTGCAATTTTCATAATTTCTCTTACATGAAGATGCTTGTTGACTTTACCCTTCTTCCTTCTTGGTTCGAGTTGGTCATCACTGTCTGATTCTGACATGGTTAAATATTGCTGTTATGTGCTTCAAATACAATAAAGATTCACATAAAACATCACGACACAGCAGTCAATAACTAATTATTAGTAACAGTCAAGAAACAGTCACATAACCTGAAACACGTTTATAATCACAATACTAAATCCACAATGTGACTTGCTTGGTTTATTTGTTTAGAGAAATTAAAGAATGAATCATTATAACAGCTGACTGAATAGACGACAGTAGCGCCAACTTGCAGCTGAGTTGAAGAAGGAAAACATTCCAGGAATGTTTTCCTTCTTCAACTCAACTGTATTTTTAAGGTTATGTTTGACCAGCTTAAAGTAGTGGAATATTTCCTTTCTTGCACTCAGATATGAACTGCTGTCATTTGACAACTTTGGCTATCTCAGTTTAATTTAGCATTTTTTGGAATGTTTTCCTTTTTCAACTCACCCATTATTCTTGTTTAAGTTAGGATATAGGTAGGAGGTAATGAACAACTTAAACTTTAATAACTGTTCAACAGATAATTGTAACTTAATATTTTTTTTTGCAAACAGAACATTGTTACACACTTCTAATACATGTCGGCAATTATTATAGTGAAATACACAAGAGCTTCTTAAACCTGAAAATGAGGAGTCCAACCAACAATCTCCGTTACCAATCTAAAGTCAATTTAAACTCGGTCTAGAACTACATAGATCCTAATTTCCAAGAATGAGATAAACATTTACTGTATGGAAGTTAGTTTAAAATTCATATAAGCCGTATATACAATATAGTCAGATATAAAGACAAAGAGATGAAATTCATGTGTTCTATTTAACCTTTCCCATGAATGAGTAAGATTTTTAGCATTGCGCAAAGTGAAAATAACTTTACATTATAAGGGCTAATTGGTGGCTATTTTTGTAATTTATAAAGGGCGGAAAACATCATCGACCGCTGTTTATATGGGAATCTATCATATGTTTACATCATAGCAACATCTTATGTTTAAGTCAGTAAAAAAACAAAATTGACTGATCAGGGTTACGTCTACCAACCTCCACCAAGTGCAAAACAAATTTCAGAGAACTTTTCTGCGGACTTTCTTATATATCTTCTTCTTTTATAAATTTATAATGACTAGTCCTATTATAAGTTGTGTGCCAACCGGAACAAACAGTTAATTGGCATTGTTTTCAATACAACGAAAAAGAACTTGGAACGGTTATATAAAAAAGGTATTGTTGTTTTTTGCATTGGAAAAATGTTGATTTGATATGTAAATATATCACTACTTTCTTATTTTTCAGATACTGCTACTTCTTCGAAACGTGCATCGACAACAGCGCCAAATTACATGTGCATTGAGTTCATTTTGAGCTTCTTCGTCCTTCGTCACCGAGCATTTTTGGATCCCTTCACATGAGCATGACCAGATTTCAGATAGTCCACATAAAGTGAAGGTGAACTGGATTCAAACTCAACATTCGCATTGATTAAAACCTTCCCAGCATTGCTGTGTTATAGTAAAACAATTTACTTTCTAAAATGGATACAATGAGCCGAAAATATCAATTATGTTCAAATGAATATATCTTACCATTTGAAGTATTTGTTCCAATAATTATTACCATATTGTTATAAAAAGAACGTAGTAAATGTCTTGAATCTTTGTCTTCTGTATGACAGGAACAACTAACAAGAGATCCTGCGTGTAAATCACCGTCCAGTGTAAATTTGAAAACTAGTTATTCTACCTCAAAGATTAGGTACAAACAAGTTTTTACTAGGATACAACCATATTGATCAACAAATTTGACTGTTGCGTTACAAATATTGCCATATTATTCAGATTATATTTAAGTTTTAGGATTTTACGATGAATAATTAGACCCATTTGATAAAAGAGACAATGAAAAGAAAGTAAACTTCTAGACAAAGGCAACGAGATCTTTTATAGAACCTTAGAAATTTAGTAATAGTTTGCCAATAATAGTAAGCAAGTGTAAACAATGTTTAATTAAATAAATTGTGCATAATTTTTTTACAATATAAGGTCAATTTTACTACAACAGCCCGCATGAAAACAGTCCGATGGTTGCTGGTGCACCAGAATTCCCCCTCTACATTCCGCGCCCAACAGTGCTGCCAGTTGTACATTCATACATGTTTTACATGTACGGAAAATTACTTATCCGTGTTAACATCTGTTAAAATAAACAAACACCATCAGTTGTTACCTTAAGAAAATATACGTGCATTTCATTTCATTCATTTGTTTTGCAGACTGTGTTGGAATGACTGCTATGACCAGTAGTCCAAGTTATAGCAGAAACAGCTGGTTATCAGTAACGATTTGGCAACGCCGCCTCAAATGTCAACGGACTCTTTTGGTGAGAGCTACTATATTCTCCGTTCGTAAGCTCTTGAAGAAATAACGGAAAATTGAGGATAGTTCCCTGACATACTCCCAACTCTCTACATCGTGCCTTTATGGATGAGAACATTAATATCACAAGTGTTGTGGATGGGATTTGCTTATACAATTTACAAATTAACATTTAAATAGGAAAGCAAACTTAGATCTAACGGAAACATTACTACATGGAATTATCATGGTGCAGGTGCAAACACACCGATGTTAAAGTTGCACTGTAAATTCAACAGACATATCAAGTTTGGCTAAAGCTATAACCGTTAAATTGTGGAGGATTATCTGGTATCCATAGAGATGAGAAATAAATTCTCAACAATATTGTTCAATTTCCAATTCCATTCATTAATTTTATTTTCTCCCAAAAATGTAGTCACAAACAAATAATTTAATATTATTCAGCGTGACAGTTTGTTTTGCCTTAATCCTCTGTTATATTGTTCAGACCCTGTATTGTTTACCAAAATACCCGATACGTATGAAGATTAATGGTTTGACCCTATTGTGGTCTGCCAGAGGATCTGATGTATAAACAATTCACGAACAGCAAGCGATACGTCAAACATTTACGTTTGATAAACGGTTTTATCCCCCAGTGGCATCTTGGCTGATTTATACCTGTCTGTGTGAACAGTGCTGAATACATAAACAGTTTTCCACCTTTGACTAGGACTCGTAGTGTTTTCCAACAGTGATAGCTAACGTGTTTACAGCCCCCAGGTGATTTCATATAATTAATTAGCGTAAGGTAACCAGCTGTTGGAGGGAGGGATTGAAGAGGTTGGCACACTTCTACCATGTATCACAAGTTACAGGACAAAAGGAGAATCGGAGTTCGGAGAAACTGAAATAGTTCTTGTCTGTACGTGGAAATTTAAATCAGAGAATTTCAAAGCAAACTTCGTAGAGCTAGTATTTTTTATATTTGCCGTTCAGTCAGGCGTTTTTTATAACCTTGGTCTACCTAACCTCTGTGATATCAATGGTAGTACCAGATTTAGAGAGGAGTGATTTAGTTCTAGCTATGCAAAACATTATCAGCACAATAGTATTTATCGATTTCCTCCAAGCGCACAAACAATTAACAATCGTTTGTTTTATTCTTTCAGAGGATTCACATCAAAAATACTTTCTGTTAGATATTGATATTAGACAGTTTGCAGATTGGAATTATTTAGACACCTTTACACCAAATGCTAGAAACACTTTGACATAAAATCGTCTCTCCGGAGGTGGGCCTGGCATTGTGTGAATTTGAAATTTTAATTTTGTTGAATTAAGGCATTTTAAAGCTTTGGTATACTGAAACCCAGCAGTAGTAAACTTCAATTTGAAATATTTTATCAAAATTATTGGTATAAATGAGTCCATTGTTGTTTATAAAATTATTTATCCATCTTAACTCATTATATTTAGTGATCTATATGGTATTTTTCTCTATAACTTTGATAATTTAGATATTCTCTTTTGTGAGAATTGGAGCATAAACTTCTACAAGGAATCCACGCGGAAAGGAGAAAGTCCTATTAATAAAAATAAATCACTGATCCAATACCACCTACGTCCCTTAATATGTCTTAAGAAATTCATAACTGACACGTCAGAGTTGGATTTGGATAATTGCACCACCTCAATATCCAAGGAGAAATTGGATTTTTATTATATTCTTGTGTCAGGGGAAATCATTTGTATAATATTCGTATTAGACGATAGAATGAAGAGGGATAATGTATCAACTGAATAACTTATTTTTATATCTAAAAGGGAGGAATAAATTATACGGGAGTGTTTGTATGTTAGATCTTAAATTAAAAAATATTTAATAAGTGAAATTCTTCTCTAACAAATCTTGTTCAATATACAACCCCGCCAATATTTTTCCATATATCTTGCTTTTTGGTAAAATATGAAAACATAAAGGCTTTTAGAAAACCATTACACGAGGCTGAGTAAATATTTAATCAGTTTCAAAAATCTTATTAAATTGCATCAGTAACGTGATAAAACACTTCATATGGCCCAGGAAGAGTGGGAAAACCTACGAGACTCTTGAAAATAGTTCAATAGTTCCACGTACTTACAGTCATCCTATTCTTGGTCGAAACAATAATTAAAAACCTCCCTCCATAATCAAATGTGGAATAAGATTTCCTTTACACAAACTACTCTTATATACAAATGAACGGCATATTCTAATGAACTATAATATGTATGAATTAACCGTAAATACAAAATAATTATGTAATAAATAACTGTGAGGATATCCAAATATTATTTATCCTTTTCTCTAGTTCTTGTCAAAGTGAATCCTAAATTAGAGAATATCTCTTATTTTTATTCAATACATCTCGTTGACATGGGATATCTATTCAAACTTGAATGAATATGATTATATTAACTCAATAATATGAACCACCCTTAGTGATACAAATTAGTAATGTAGCAATTTAAAACTACATATCTAGGAAATCACAAGTGTTTCATGAGAGGTTGGCAGTAAACACAATAACCGGCAAAATGGTTAATTTAAACTTATCCTATGAAAAAGTTATGAATATGTACTATTTCACTTTGTTCAGTGTTCGTCAGCCCACATGTGTATTTTCATTATATCTCAAAACGGGTGATGCGGAAAAGTATCAGTTAAGTTGATCAATGGAACGTTTTAAAAAAATCAAATAAATAATAACATTTTCAATTACAAAAAAGTTGCAAGAAAAGCGTTTTTTGTAAATTTAAAACAAATCCGAATATATATAATTTGTTTAAATTAGTTGAAAATACAGGTTTTCGTTTGTGCGTGCATGTAAAAAATAGTTTTCTGTGTACTATTTAAATAAATGTTCTATTTAATTGAAAACAGCTGTTATTGATACCGAAATCAATAATAATTTTAATCAGCACTTGGATCCTTAATGCTCGTAGGAAGAGAAAATAAATCCCTAACCACCAAATGACAATTGCCCATGACTAAGCCCCTTTGTTAGAATCAGGCAACGACTTGTGTGGCTAGTGTTTCTCAACATCACAAAAGTTGGCTGGGTTGAAACCGTGGATAATTCAGGTGGACGGATCTGCTCGATTATTTTTGTTCCGTGTTTCGCCAGTGAGGCCCGACCATGTACCCCTCTCTACCTCCACCCACTCATTTTTGCTGGGCGAAGCCTATGACCTGGATATATAATAAAATATGCACCCATTGTTTGACCTAATTGTCCAATAGTCATCAATTGTAAGTCGCCGATATATATATATATATATATATATATATATATATATATATATATATATATATATATATATATATATATATTATTGGTTGTAATTTTTACAAGTATTTAATTATAATCCTCAAGCAATTTAAATTTTTATATTTAATGTTTTTAAGTTAAGTTATACAGTATTTACAAGACAAGATCTGAAAAGAGGATTAAGAATTATTTGCCAATAGTTTTTAGTTTAATTTTATTACAAGCATTATTTTTATTTTGGAAAGACAAAGAGTGTATTTATTTAGTTTTTTATTCTTGAATGAGAGCTATTATATTCAAACCAAGATAAATAGCAATAAAACATTGTACATGTGAATTTAATGTGAATTTAAAATTTCACAATTAAAATGAATCCACGTAATTTTAAAAGTCTTCAATACTTAATTTACTTCCTCAATTCAAATTGAACTTTAATTAAATTCAAATTAATGAGTATCGTTACTAATTAAAAATACTGTACAAAAGTGTAGAAATAACTTATATATATATATATATATATATATATATATATATATATATATAACAAGTGTAGAAATAATTACATATATTTATATATATATATGTACTTATATATATATATATATATATATATATATATATATATATATATATAATTATAAATTTAAATTACGATACTTATTCACAGCTGAAACGAAAAATATATATTAATTAAATTTGTTGGTAACATAGTTTTAGTCAAAGAAAAAACGTAACTGCCTAGTTTCGGCCTATTCACACTACCAATTTTTGAGATGTGTTTTGTAATAATAATACAAACAGACAGAATGATATTAAATGGAGCGAGGTAGGACATATGTTCATATAAATCCTTTTGCTTATCGTTGTGTATGCTACGATCTTTAGTTGTACCATCGTCTCACGAAAATCTCCGTATAAGACTTATTACATTGTACCACAGTATTTTATTTTCGTGGTAATATTTTATATAAAATCTTATATAAAGTCACATAGCTCCTTGGTTAAAGAATTGTGTAAATTAAAGAAATCACGCAAGGGTTGTGATTATGGTTTCCAAATATGATCAGATCTATAATTAAGTGGTTCAAATCCCACCTAAACTGTGGTGCCTTGAAAGCGATACTAGGAGCCAAATGCAAAGAATGACTTCCTTCACTATTTATTACACTTTAATTCACTCATTCTTTACATCAATTACAAAGAGTTTGGACTGTGTCGATTAAAAAAAATGTTGAGAAATCGACTGGCGTAAAAAGAACGATAAAAATATTACTTCCGTCAATAGGGAAGGTGGATAGACGATGGAGAAGATGTGGATGATATACAAGGCCCGTAACCATAACATAAGTATACGACATCCAGTTTTACTGCTGTGGAGGATGTGTGTTGGATGTTTATATGGATAACAGCCCGATATTGTCTCACACGTGAGCTAACCTTGAGGCTTACATAATGCATCTATTCAATCAGTAAAATATATATATAAATTTATGGGCCCGGCTCTTTGAAGTTTAATTTCTTGAAGACAGCGAAATTGTATTATTCCGTGAGGAGCAATAGAAATTTGCACCCTGAACTAAAATATAAATCATGGATGTACATTTTAATTTATGCTTTCAACACAATCCTCCTTCTGAAGTATTTCCCTGAGGTGTGATAAAGTTATAAATCACTACCAATTTTACCATCGCATAAACTTCCATGCATAATGAATCTGAATATTTTCTCTCAATGTTCCAAGATCCCACCTGAGACTTGCCTTTATTAATGGTAAGCCATCAATAGCTGTCAACGCCGACTGAAACCCTATTGGCCGCGGCTGTGCTCAAAAATTAAATACATTTTGGTTCCAAACGTGTTGCCTCATTTACTTGAAGTGTTATGGAAATTCAGGGCCATGCACATAAAGTGCTTGCCCAGTTGCTCTCGTGGGAGGAGTAAGAGCGCAATACTCCGAGTTATTTTAGTTAATAACATCGTGTTTTTGGACAAATTTATTAATTAATTTTCATCTCTTTGGCTGCACAGTATGAAAAAATTATAAGTTGGCATGCATGGACAGAATATTTCGTCAATATTGCCCAGCCAATAAAAATTACTTATCGCCATGGCAACAAATTATAAATACATATTTGGATTCTCGTTAACCTCTTTGATGAAAGTTTGTTTTTTGACTTGGCTATCGTTTAGTGATATAACAGAGCAGTTACACTACGTTTCAAGATCTGTAATTTGACCCCTTCCTCAGGTGGATAACTAACTCAACACGTTACTACAGTTTAGGTTTAACTCATCAAATCATTCTAGAGGGTTTTAACTCGCTTAGGCGAGGAATCACAGACATTGTGTTGTTTTATCAATATGAATAAAAATAAAACATTAATTATTAAAACTGAATTAAAGAATACAAGACACAATAGGTCTGGGAATGAATGTGAGTTATGTCAAGTATAAATTAGCCGATTGGAACTGTTTTATTAGTTACAATGAGGATTAGTTATATAGGATACCTTTTAGATTTTCATCACGTTTCTTATATTCTTCGAGTCCCCTTAAGGAGTCTATTCAAGGGTTATAACCTCTATAACTCCTTCCTTGGCTATTACGCTGTTTATCGTCAGCTGCATTTCACCAGCGTCACAATAATATCCATATACAATGGTGAAATCTATTTACTAACCATAATGGTTGCGTTTTATGATTAAAAATTGCATAATGAACTTTTTGTTCTAACTTTAATTTTCCAAACACAAACTGTCTAAATTCTCTAATTATCCAGCAGGAGCTGACCTTTGATGAAGTCGAAGGCCATCTCCAGACCATACGTGTCCTTGTCACAATCGTCCAGGATGTGCGCTCCTGAGGTGAAGGGGAGTTGGTGTCGACTGTTGATCACGTCAAGAGTATATAGCATCGTTTCCAGCGCCTGCAATCATTACCTTTGTTGAAAACTTTAAACTAGTCATTTATAACAATTCTATAACTAACAATCTATTCATAGGTGTTTGTTTTGTAGTCTGGGTTCCTATAGCGATTTAAAGTAACAGCTGTTTGTTGTTGACAGATGCCAAAGCTATTATTATAGAATAACATTTTCCGTCGAATAAAGGTTTTAGAAATATTTTAATAGTAGTTTCGATTAACAAGAACAAAGCAGGGTGGCTACAATATTGTTTAAATGTTAAAGAATCGTGTCTATTCACAATGTGCGTAAACTATTAAAATGTATCTAGAAATAATCAAGATGCCCAATGGTATAGTAGAGGACAAAATTAGAAAAATGTTATTAGACCTTGGATAAGAGGTTTCAAATAATGCTTAAAATTTTAATCTTCCGCCCTCGAAATTAATTGATTTGAAACCTAATTTTCGCCTTCACCGATAACTCCTTTCAAAGGTTAAGGCCTATTCTATATTCTAAAGGAACATAATGTACGAATGAGTGTACCCTTAGTTAGTTCCATTTTACATAATGCAACATTTCACAACCTAGATAGCCAGTACAACTCAATATTATTTTTTATCCAATGTTCTGGAACTAAATTATCGACGGACTAACTACCTAATTGGCACGCGTATAAATATTTTATTGTAACCCTTCGTAGCAGCCCAACTACGTGACCGATTTCACCTCTCGCGTTATGTCCGTAAGTAAAATTTATATTTTCGTATTATTAAATTAGCCCTTTGATGCCAAACATATAAAAATGAATGTAACGTAAAGTTGTAAATAGTAAAGTAACTTACCCTTGAAGATCTTTTATTTGCTTGATTGAAATGGATACAAGTTGTGGCGTCGTCCTCCTGACGAGCACATTGTGATAAGTTTTTTGTCTCATTAAATAGCTAATACCGTCGCGAATTTGTTTTAGGCGAGCCCACGTATTATTTGAGTACATGGCTACCACTTTCGTAACTTCTACTCCTCTTCTAGTAATTACCGACTAGAAATAACCCTTCTTAGACTACAGCTTCAATGTCTCGTGCCAAGACGCCGACGCCCGGGTTGTGAGTCTACATATTGCGAAGGAAAGTAAAATCTTAAAGTTTTATAAAGTAAAATATCGTAGGCATAATTCCATAGAACATTGGATATTTTAGGCCCACCTATCAGATATACATTTTTAGTTCTTGTACTCTAATTGGCAGCAACTTGGCAAGGCATACATTTAATTTACCAACTAAAAGTGGTGCTTGTAAGTTTCATTAATTAAATTGAACTTATAAGTAAACTTTGAAATTCGAGTATTTATTACTACGACCTCAGAAGTCGCCACCCCCATGTGTTATCGTCATTCGGTACATGAGAGAAGATCGTAAAAAGGAGCAAGAGATAATACAGCTGAAAATTTAATTACCGATACATTGGAAAATACATGATGATTCCTGAGTTTATTTGTATTCATTTTTATTGCAACACTTCATAATTGTATCATAGTAACTAATATCAACATACAGTTCTAGTAATGGATACGAGTATAGTATACGTTTTCTGCACCTGATTTTAGGAGAATATACCTACCCTAGTACCCTGATATGTTTTTAGCCATTAATCTGAAATGTTGCTGATAGAGTTTTTGGAATCAAAGTCCGGATAGGTAAAAATATAAAAATGTACCTCGTGATCCTTTTAAAACTAAAAACACAAAGGAGTGGAGAGGAGTGGTGAGTTGCGGAGGGAGGGAGGGTGGGATGGATGGAGAGAGAAAAAGAAAGAGGATAGAGAGAGAGACCGGAAGGAGGCTGGAGGGGTTCGGCATTGACGGTTTAAAGTTGATATTGGTTGCCTCTCTGGAAAAGGAAGTCTTTCTGGATCGTGTTGTCTATTGGGAAGAGCGAGAATCGAATGACCCGTCAAGGTCAAAAATGGACATTCTTTGGAATTTTCAAAATTCATTTCGTACTTTATGGCATTTCAATAACAGCTTTGTTTTGTATTGGAATTTGTTTTTCTATAACAAAAGGTATACGTTTCTTCTTTGGATAAGCGTTCATTGAAGTACGTAAAAGGGATCTGGCTATAAAATTGTATCTAAATGAATGTTTAAATAAACTATTTACTGGTTTTAACCGTCCGAGCTTTTCAATACTTTGTTTACTTCACCAATTTAATTCTTTTCTAGTCGGTGCTTTAAGTGCTAATGTCTTTTTTCAATGCGGTTTAAGGAATTGGTCAACAGTAAAGATGATTGTGAACTAGTAAAGGAGTGGTTATTTCTTCAAACTCTCGGCTCAAACAAACTGTATAGAGGACGACTACTAACTGTCTCGGGAATTTTTCCGTTTTTATTGGAGTTCACCGAGTTCTGTGGTTTGCCCTCAAGCGTGGGTTTTCTACGAGTACTCAGAAAGTCTGAAGAAGTCAAATGATCAACTTTATTATTGATGTTGTTTCTTCTGACTTCTTTTCGTTTGGGTTGGCCTAAAAGTTATTTCGTCGTTTGCACTGATTATATTCACTTTATTAGAATATAAATCTGTACTGTCTTCCAGCTGGTTCAGGAAATATTCAAAACTTATCTTCTGCTCCTCTACACTTGGAATTGTAGATGTTTCTTGTAGCATCCACCGATTTATCTGGTTTCCTTGACCCCGTGCTGTCCAGGGAAGCCAGAATGTTGAAAGGCCCCCAGCCCCGCCTTAGAGGGCGTGTCGAATACCTTGTCTTGGAGTAAAGGGCCAAGGTTGTCCGAGGTTTAGACATAGCTTAGCAACACGAGTAGCATTTGACAATACATTCTTGCCTGTAGCATCTTACTTCATCTGGTTACATGGCTCTGAAAAACACAAATACAACTTTCAAATAAATAACTAAAACATGTTAAAAAAGATATTTTTCTGAATTTGTAGGTTATTAAAGATCAAAGAAGAAGTTCAAACTGCCATATAACAACCTTCCTTTGAGTCGTAACCTCTGTTTTACTTTAAATCAAAGAGTAATTGTGAATCAAAGCCGTGAAATTGACTCTTAACGTTTGTGCAGTGCAGTCCCTGCGCTCGCTCTGTTTATTTTATTGCGCTGGTATATGAACCTGAACTTTTATACAAAAGTCGAAATATACGTTGCTATGAAAAGGTTATTAAAGAATTGTTTATGGACTTATTGATACTGTGTAACTCCATATTCATTTTAAAATAATATACTTTTTATATTTTTATATAAACATTACATTTGTAGTTAACAAATTTATGTATTATTCCTATTAAACCGGGATATAGATTATGTCGGAATCTATTATTGTGTAGTCATAAACTAGTATTCCATGCGTCTTTTCTCCATTCCGTTGAAACATGCCAATCAAGAGTTTCAAGAGTAGGATTTGTCAATTGTTTCTGAGCTCAATTATGAACATTAAATTCGTAACAGAACTTGCCCGTGTAGGATTGTAAATACAACGAATTAAATTCCTGAAATTGTATTTACCTTCGTATTTAGAAAGTATAAGACCATTCTCGGAAAGCGTTTAAAGACACGCATACAGTATATTGGCATTTCAAAAGTTCTGAGTTGGAAATAGCAGTTTTTAGCTTAACTAAAATTGCAAGACTGCTTTTATAAGAATATATCCCTTTTTGCCCAATACTACAAACACAGTTAAGTAATCTTTATTAGCTGAACATATTCAGGATTAGATCCTGTTTATTCACACAAGAGATTATCTGACCATAACAGGAAGTTCCCGTTAGGGGAAGGGGGTAATGTTATGTAGGTTAACAGAACACGTGGTTTTCTCTGGAGGGACTTGTACCTGTGCTTGGGGAATATATGGAAAGTAATATTAATGAGAAAAAAAATATCAGGGGGTTTAACTTACCCAGGACATTGTCTACCAATAACGAGGTTAGTGGGGGGAGGGGGATTTATTGTTACTGGGGGTTAAAAGAAAAGGGATTCTTTTATAGATTGTGTGTCTGTTATAGGAATAAGTAAACTAAGGGACAGGTATTTAGGAAGTGTATATTCATCAAAGTGCTGTTTATAAGTTGATTTTAAACGTCGGGAGGTGAAACCTTTACCAGAGGAATAAATGTAGGTACAGGGGGTTATATTTAGTGAGAAGTTGAAATATTTTTATTGGTTGTGAGCTAATTAAGAAGAGAATTACTCGGATTAATTCGCTCTCACCTTATATACCAATCATCTATGTCACATTTTCACCAATGGGTTAAGTTCTTAAAGTAATTAAAAAGACAAGATTATACAAATAAACCAAACTTAAACTTCCTCTGTCCCTACCTACTACGGTTTTAGTGGAGTTAAGTGTTACTGTCTGAATGTACTAATATTTTTGAAAAGCAAATATTTTAGCAGTGGTATAGTAAATTATTACTTTTATAAAGTCGAAATGCTAAAAGATCGCTCTGCTCCAAATTACTAATCCCACTAATATTTAGGTTTTAACGGGTTATCCCGTATATATGTAGGAAACACACCGTGGACCGTACATGTAGATAGCCCCTGTTATGACATACGAGTACACGGAAATTATATTTGAGCTATTGCCAATAATTCAGCCGCTATTAGGCTCAAATGATTCTTTTTAACGTGAAAATAAATGGAATTTCAGCTATGCAAGCGTTTTATCGCTTAAATATAAGATATAGGACGAAAAGTCACAATATCTTTTGTTTGTTAGGTCACTCCTCGACTAAAGACTTTTGTCAGATTCGATCTAACTCTAACGGTTCATCCGCAATCCAGCTTCAAAGAAAGACCTGCAAGGTAGAATAGGGTCCAAAATTTCGTGAAATATTGAGGGGTTTAATTTTTTTAATTTTCGGTTTTCAAACAAATCCAAAATTAAATAGGGCACTTTATCTAAACAATAAATACTTATTCAGAGAGGGTTTTGCCACTTGTTCCAATAAATAAATATAAATTGTAATTCAACTTAGTTCAAGAACAATAGAATAAGTATTCTGTATATACAAACCTAACAAAATATTTTCAACAGTAACTGGGACCCTCTTATAAACATGTTATTCCATTCATTGGCACGCAAAAATTTTTATTCTGGACTAGTATTTTAAGTTATTAATTTCATTCTTTAATTTTATGTATCGAAAAGACTCTAATACTCGTGTTACATTTCTTTAGAAAAATATTAACCTACATTTAAAAAAAATATATATTTTAGTTGAAAATAATATTTAGTTTTAAAACTAATTCTATAATTCTTCTCAATATTACAATTTAAGAGACTGGGTCTAAATGTGTATACACATGGTTTTATAATGTGTAAAAACAGGGTTATAGAAACTACAGGGATTTAAGAATAAACAAACAGTTATTACTGAACATGACAGCACACTAAAAATTTTAATTCCTGTAATTTAGATTTTAGACCTGTATCAATTAAGATTAACGACAAAGGAATTGAATAATAATTATTATTGGGCCGACTGAGTAAACGCGTGTGATTGGTTTCCCTTGTTCACTTCAGGAGGCAATTACACAATTTTTTTCTGTGAACAAAAGGAAGGTTGAATACATTTTGAGTAAAAAGAACGCGTGAACTCGTTTAAAATTGCATTCCTTCAAAATATGATTTAGGAGATCTACTCTCTAAACTATTTTTAGCTCAAATAAGAAATTGTGAGCTCTCATGTCACTCATACCTCAACAATAAAATTGAAAGGAACTGATCAAACAGCATGATTTGGTTGTGCGGCAAGTTTAAAGCTACATTCCTACGCATTGACGATGATCGCCGATTTGCCTTCCCGTATGAAACTCATGAAATACTATCCCTCTCGGATTTATTTCTGTTAAATCAGCAATACTCAAATTTTGAGATTTGACCTGACTTACGTGAACTCCTCTAAAGTAGGCTTATATTTAGGTCAAGTTCTTCCTGTAATCCAAAACTTCCATAAGAGCACTACATGTTAAAAGGCGAGTACAATAACAACTTCAGGATGTCCTGCTAGATGTATTTTAAACTTTGAGATTTCAAACATAGTATCCAATCTGACTGAAGGTTTATGTATAAAAGTAAAATACTGTACAGCCATATCAGTAGACTATCTGTATGCGTAAGATATAACCTGAAGAACGGTAGACTGTAGATTCAAACAAGTTAATATGTGGAGTGATTAGAGTGAAAGTTCTATTTATTTATTTATTTCAACGGTACAACACCAATTTTACAAATGGTATAAGTAGATCCGATAACCGAATGAAAGCAACAATAGGTAATAAGTATACAATAAAACAAACCAAAAAACAAACAAAAGAATAAAAAGGTATTTTAACACCACGTATCACTTGCAGTCTCTAAGAAAACTAAAAGCGTCCGTCCGGAAGGAAAAATTCCCGAAGAAATTGACGGAGGAAGAGGCCGCTTCGCCAGTCCTCAGGATTCTGTATATGCCGTGGTTTTGAGTATAATTAGTTGGCTGGAAAACGCCTCCTGAAAACCGACTTCGAGCGAGTCCCTCCCTATTGAACTGCTTGACAAAAAAAACACTCCTCTTCCATACTTCCTATACTTCAATATTTCATCTGTAAAACTTTAGTAATATGGAATAGTATTGATTAATATTTTTATATAGCCTAGGGAACTAGTATTCGGACAAAGAGAATCCTTCATTACTTACTTGCTGGAATATTCATTTCTAAAAGTTTTCTCATAGGTGAATATACTTTTATATACAATTTCAACAATATCAGACAGTAAATTTCTTGACTTACTAAATACAGATTTCAAATATTTATAATTTAATTTAAACATTAAATGTAAACTACTTTAAAATTATACGCTATTATTTATAGCGTCAAATTGTAAAAAATTAATGTCCATAAACATAATTTAGTTTAGTACTAGTTTCTTATTTCTTAAACGAAGAAATGACATTAACGATACCGTTCACAAAAGTAATGAAATAAAGGAGAGAGCCAGTTCATGTGATTACATTTTTGATAATTAATTAGCCAAATACTTTTTAATAATGAAAGAAAAAAGTATGATAAATATTTTCATGGACATATCAATTTCAACTGAGGGCTGTACTACTGATTA
Source organism: Homalodisca vitripennis (assembly GCF_021130785.1). Taxonomy (NCBI): domain Eukaryota; kingdom Metazoa; phylum Arthropoda; class Insecta; order Hemiptera; family Cicadellidae; genus Homalodisca; species Homalodisca vitripennis. The sequence goes on along the minus strand of NW_025778848.1, from coordinate 41,795 downwards.
AATTCACAACTAAAAACAAGAACTGTACCAGAGTTGGGTCCCTCGGCTACAAAACGGAACTACCCTAACAACGTTATTGTTATCCGAGGTTTGCGCTGAAGCTTCCCCAGGGATTGACGCAATCTGTGGTTCTTGTTTACGGTGAGGTCGTGAAACTTCATTGAACCATAACCTCTTTCGTGCTCGTATAACCGCTACCATAGAAAATAGAATTTGGTTGAAAGTCTACCGTACTGTAAATAATTAATATAAAAATTATAAAAGACTTTCGTAAAAATTGTACAGTCTACACGGTTTAATAGAAATATAATTATTATAATTGTTTTTAGTATTCAGTACTACGAATGTAGCAATTTTATGATTTTCAAAAGAGTGGTAATATTGTTATTTAAAACACATTATTGTTAACAACGAATTACCGGACATTGTACTAAAAAGAAATTCTAGAAATACACATTAAAAGCTATACAAATAAAAGTACGCTCAGTTGTTAATAAAAACTTATACCAGTGCATGCATGGTTGAGAGTCGTGAAAGAACTCAATGGCAGACAAACAGATTTGGGTACTATTTAACATGCGTTAATTACACGTTGCACTTAGTTGAGGTCATGCTTATGTTTAAGAAATACAGTATTTTGAAAGATAACACGTGTGAGCTATGAATTATGAGTTTAAATCTTGATTAATATGATTCACCAGTATCCATAGTAACGGAAAAGCGTAAAATAGGCCAAATCTTTTGTCTTTTCCAAAAAGTTTTGTATTGACTTATACAGTCCTACAAAAGGAGCAAACAATATATAAAGTTACTTTTATAAAGTTCTATTATTGACAAAAACCACAGTTTTATAGAAGAAGTCTACTTTATTTGTTTGTAGTTAATAAACAGAACTTGTTTTGTAGACGTTTCATTTCCTAGTATTATGGGGACCGTACTTCATGCCGCTCTTAGAGCAATGTCATTTATCATTTTTTTAAATTTTCAACACAATACGACTACATTTATTCTTCCCTCAACTGGTTGAGTTAACTTACAATCATTACAACGTTAGAACATTTACAAAAATATTAAATCTTTAATAGGATTCTAACACTCGTCAATTATAAAAGCCAAAACCTACATATGTGTTATTTTAATTTTCCCTGACATCCAATAGAGTCCATTCTCTACAATTGCTAAAACTTAATTTGGATTTAGAATACTAAACTGAATAATCAAATAAATAATAACAATACAATCAAATTTAACAACTAAATGTAGCAAGGAATAACATAAGACAGTGACGTTCATAAAACCATACAAACACATAAATAAAATTTAATAATCAAAAACAGCACAGGTGACAGCTAAGGAAACTAATTCAACTGCTTAACCAATAAATAAACTTCATTGTACATAAATTAGCTTCCAAATACTTTCCACTGTTCTGTCCGCACTAACATTAGAACTACTTCAGACAACCACACTAAGCTTGGCTGAAGTTCCTTGCAAGCTTTAAAATCTATAGCTTATCTATAGATGTCCTTCGTACAGATAGGAATGAAAAAATTTAACAAATTGTAACAAAAGACTTCTGGAAAAAAGAGTATCTGTGTCAGCCAAACCAAACAAATTTGATTTTGTGTATGAGTGGTAAGCCTATATAAGCAAGTGCTTGTGTTAATGTGTATATACATTTATACATATTTAGAACTTAATATATGTGTTATTTATTTATACAATTACAAAGCGCAGCAAATGCTGTTTTTATTTTACCGATTGTACCGGTGAATTTGATGTTGTAGATTTTTTTTGAATTGGGGAGTTATTAATATATAGTATTGATAAGTTAATTAAAATAACTTTTTAAAAAACCCAAAAATTATGAGCCTGCCATAGAAGTAAAAAAATCGAAAAAGGTTTATTTGCCTAAAGTTTACACACGCGCGCCCTTTAGGCTCTTGGGAGCAGTGCACAATATGTGTATAATTTATTTATGTGAATAACATATTTTTTACTTTGAATCTTTTTACACGTGTTGTCATATATTATCAACAGCTATTTGAATATTTTACTTTTATTATATACGTTAGCTCGAGATTTGCAAGGGAAGTTACATGAGACACTAAAAAGAAAGAGATAGATAACCTGAACTACTTAGACAACAGACACGCTTAAATCCTAATGAATGTAGACACTTAAGTTTTAATTACATTATTAAACTTTTTTGTAAGTAGTTTAATTTCTAAATATGCCTTTTAAACTCTTAGTTCATAAATCCTTTTGCCGGTTTGCACGACAAATTTACTTTTTCCTCCCGCATAATATTTTTGCAGAGTGGGTTTATATCCTGTCAAAGGGAGATATATACAGGAACTTCAGCACATCAAAGTGCACAGATATCGTATGCAAATACGACAGGATACAGCGCCCATATACTGTACCGTATATTACAGACAGCGCGCTGCATAACGTGGCAGAGAACGTGTTTCCCTCGCGACATTTGACACAGAACTGTTTAAAAATTCAATAGCAGCAGACTCTTCCCAATATACAGTAATCGTAAGTGCATATCACACATAAGTTTTTCACTCAAGATCTGCAGAAACTCGTACACGGTTTTATCACATATTTTAGAATTAAACTTGTACAGTAATTTTGTTCCGAAAAATTCAACTAACTAACTTTCTTAAGAAAAAGGAAAAACACAATAATACTTGTGTTTATTAACCATTTTCTTTAGAAATACCTTTTTTTATCGTTCAATATTGTTTTCGTCTATAACTAAATCTGTCTTTCAAAACATGTGATGGGTACTCAAGAAAAGGGAAGCATCGAATGATTTAGTGCAGGATCAGATAAGTGGCTGAATGAGATAAGCCATATAAATTGCTAAAATTCAAGGAATGATTATCAGAGGCATGAAAATAAAATAGCTTTTAGTTGAAAGACCATAAAAATGAATTTTGCTAATTAAAGTTTTCGCAGGACTTTGAAGCTGCTTTTGATTATATGATACCGCAATATACGAAACGTTGTAAAGTACTGTAAATGTGTAAAAAGTATATTATAATGTATAATCTCCACATTGTATAATCGTAACTCAAAAACTTTGAATTTTCAATTTTATTTAATAATTTCAGAAAATTTCGTTCGTTAAAGAAGTGATAAAAAAGTTGTTAATTATCCTTTGTGCGTAACGTGATACGTTAATCAATTTATTGATTTTTAAAAACGAGTTAATTGCACTACTCTTAGAATTTTGAAGTAAAGCGACTAACCATTTTGTTTGATATGGAATGCACTTCTGAAAAATTAAATATAATTCAAGAATTTCAGGTGCTATGTATTCTAGGTTGAATAATAAAGGGGTCATCATTTAATTTAATTTTGAGTGTTTTTTGTGTTCAAAAACACTCATCATCAAGGAATGTTTATAAAAATCTGGCAGTCTGGAGAAGTAGCCATATTTATTGTTGATTTGTTTATATTCTGCCAATCATAACACAACTCTGCCCTTGTACTTTACAATCGGATATGCATTACTGGCACTGCCTGTTTCGGTAAAACTCTGGCAGTCTGGAGAAGTAGCCATATTTATTGTTGATTTGTTTACATTCTGCCAATCATAACACAACTCTGCCCTTGTACTTTACAAGCGGATATGCATTACCGGCACTGCCTGTTTCGGTAAAACTCTGGCAGTCTGGAGAAGTAGCCATATTTATTGTTGATTTGTTTACATTCTGCCAATCATAACACAACTCTGCCCTTGTACTTTACAAGCGGATATGCATTACTGGCACTGCCTGTTTCGGTAAGAATGTGGTCACTGAAGATGGTCCTCCACAGTAAAGCCGAAATATTTTAATTGTTTTAGTAATGTTTAGATTGCAGTTTAAACCGGTTAACATAGTCTTAAACTTTGATAGAACTAATACTAGCAGTAATGATCGAATAGTGAAATACCAAGTAGTTGGCATGAAATACTATAGCTCAGTTCTAATAGTTCTGTTTTTTTAATCTAACGTAACTCTGGCCTAAGTGAAAACTCTCTCTTAAAACATTCCCTCCAAACCAATAGAAATCAAGTTTGGGAATCTAAGTAATTTGAAACATTCGGCAACAAAATGTCACTATAAAGAAGTGATGCAGGTCGTATAAAAACAAAGTGGTACTAGATACTTTGAATAGAAAGAAAATACTGTACTAAATACTGAGAAATGTGTCCATTTAATGAAAGCACAGAGTTTCTTCTATTAATGAAATGTACTTATGAATGTACACTGTAACTTGACGGGAGATTTGGTTGAAGTACGTTTGAAATAGTATTATATTAAAAATATAATGTCTAATCGGGTTATCACACTTTTGATGAAAATAACTCACAAAAAAATCAAACGTTTCTGTATCCATCAGATCGCAAAGAGAGAAGTGTTGCATAGACGCAAAGGCTGAAGACAGACTGCCCTTTTACTTTTTGAAACTTAAGTCAATCGAGTTCTTCTTCTGATCAGGAGGACCCTTTCTTCCAAGTTTATAATCTCTAGGGCCTTTATATAAAGAGCTATCGCAAAGTCGGAATCAGTAAGGTTCTTTGATCAAGACAAAGCTATATATCGTCTCCAGAACTTTTATATCTAGAGTTATTCTACAGACGGTCAGACGATAAAAAACAACAATACGATTCAAAAGGTCCTGACGAGTCCTTAATCACGCATGGGATGAGTACATTTTTCACATGCTGAAAAAGAACTTGTCAGCTTTCTATGACTGAATTGTTTAAGAATATTGGTCGAATCAAAAAATAATTAAATTATCAAACAATAATACTTTTAAATGATTGTTTAAAAGACGAATTTGCTCAATTGTGGAATGCCGTGTCCTGCTCGGGTTCGTCTTATGCTTCTCCGCAAGGGTGGTAGTACTCATAATTTATTTTCAATACCATTTGCTTGGTGCAACTGACACAGAACATTCTTTACTAATGCTAGAATATTATACTTGAATTTTTATTAAAACTTTTACAGAAATTTGTATTTATATATTTAAAAAACCAATAATAATATACCTACTATTACTTATTTATTTATTTCAGTTTGTATACTATTATTATTTTTTCACGTAAAATAAATAACTTCTTCCTTAAAATAATAAAAAGCTAAATACTTGTGTGTTATACTAACACGAAGTACTAGACAAAATCTGATTACAAAAGGCCACTATTTGTTTATAATGTAAAATATTTTCAACTCATAATCAATACCCAAATAAGAAGAGAACTGATGGGAAAAAAGTACAACACATCAGTAAATAAATAAAAAAATACCTTTTATTAATCACTTCTGTTGCTATAAATAACGCTTTTAAATTTCACGACTTATAAAAAGATAGTTAATTAGTTTAAAGTTCCTGTGATAAGACTTTAAAGGATGTGTAACCTAATAAACAAAGGAAAGTAATACCTTAAAGTTAGAAAGTAACCATTAACTGTAACAAAGTTGGTCAGAGTTGTGGATGTCAACACTCAATAGTACTCAGGAGCCAGGGTTCCTTATAGTTTCTAATGACAAAGTTGACGAATGGCCTTCTGTATCTAGAAGTTGCTACATGTCGAAGTGCTGTTGGAGCGATGCAGATATATTTTGTCATCGTCACACGTTACATTGAAAAAAAGTTTGATTCTGTCACGAATATAGTATAATTATAATTGATTACCTTGCCTAAATAATCACTAGATGGCTTGTGAAGACAGGAGTGGTCTAAATCAAGTCAGGAACATCTCGGTGGTACTACTTTTTTCAGTGTTTTTATTAGTACTACCTTGAGCATGTAGGAGGTTTTATTTTTCTTTGCGCATTGATATACATATACAATAATAAACCTTTTAACAATTTTATATATTTATTTAGTAGAATTTACATTTCGAATTCAACGAATTCATCATCAGGTACTTGTAGATTAAGGTAAATGAAATATAAATAATTGAAAGCAATAATATGGATATAAAAATATTTACGTATTTTCCTTAGTTTATCATGAGATAACTCTTAGGGAAAGGAATTATCAAGTTTAATGTTGCTGAAGTATGGTACATCTCGGTGGTCTATCTCTCTCAGTGTTTTCATTAGTTCAACCTTCAGTGTGCAAGAAGTTTTATTGCTTTTTGCGCAGCGTATTAGAGTGTTAGTATGATATAAATACTTTCATATTGATTTACTTTGCTGAATTAATCACGAGATGGCCTGTAGAAAAAAGTGGTGAAGGACATTGTGGTAGAAGTGGGTAAAAGGTTGGTGGCGTTTCTCTCAGTGTTTTCACCATTACAAACTTGAAAGTACAGAGGTTACATTGTGTGTTCTTCAGCATAGTACTTCAAAGTTTTAATCACACAACAATTTAAATCGGAGGAACTTTCTCTTTAATCGATGTCTCTCTTTGGAAATGCTGCCTTACGTACGTTATTGATTGTACAAGCAAGTTTAAGAGCACCTTTTTATAATGGGGAATATTTAAAATATTTTAAAATTTTATATACTGGACTAAATTTTAGAGCTGGATAAATTGACGGGACCTCTAGTTTTTTTACTAGGTTCCTTTTCCTAGGGCCCGCAAAATGAGGGTAATATGGAAAGAAGGAGTCTATATTTTAAAATATTTATTTGCTCTAAAAATGACAAATTTTGGGGAGTGTGGGCACAATTATATATTAACATTTCATTTCATCTATTATACATAATATATTTTGAGTTAGGTATTTTTGATGCAATACTCTATAAGTTAGTCCGGATATTTTTGAACTTTGAACTATCCCTGCATAGTTCTATGTGGGGTAAACAAGATAGAAAAACACGGAGTTTATATGAAGGTTATGTAGGATAACGTATTTAGTCTTCTTAACCCCACATCCAATTTATTTAGTTGTCCCTGTTTAGTTTTTCAACTAAAACCAGGTCAATACTGTAATTAGCACCTGTATTCCCATTACTTTCCCATTATTATCCCGTTCTTCGTTTAATTTCTGTAAGTAATGGTTAAATTGTCGTGTACTCAGTAGGGTAAAAGAGCTGTTTCATCTTGATACTGTAAAAGCCACCATAAAGAATACCTTTGGTCATCCAGTGATTAACCATAGAGTAATATAAGAGAAGCTAAGGTAAAAGCAGTTTCAGGTTTACCACACCACTCAGCTGCTGACACAATTTACCGACAAGTTTACCGCTAATGTCGACCGTGCGTCAGAGTGTAACTGCAGCTCCAGACTGCCTGTAAATCCCCGTATTGATGAAGGTTGAGCCCTGTAATGTGGTTTTTATAACTACGCGATACAGCTAAAGGGCCTATAACACCGTCTTGTGCAATCAATGATCATCTGTGCCTTCTTGATTCAATTCTCCAAGCAGAAAAGAAGCTTTAAACGATAACACTGGCTCTATGGATCTTATTTGAAGTATGCTACACATAACGAAGCTCTGAAACTTAAATTGAACATTTACCACGTATCTATTTTATGTATTGTATCTTTGATTTCATCTTAATTGAAAATATGGATTCAAACTTTTACTCAAAAGTGGCTCAATTCTTTTATAAATATTATCATGTTTCACAAAGTAAATTCTTATACCTCTTAATGTGATGTGAGTTGACAATACTTGATCTAATTTAAAGCAGTAAAAACAATTAATTATTCTTTATGAAACACTCTTTTCATAGCAATAATTATATGAAAATATCCTGTTCCAAAACTTGTTTTGAAAAAAAAAAAACGTACAGGTTGCATTGTAGCTTGACCAGCTCTACGTACCTCGAATATAGAGATTCCAAGAAGACACACGGGTAGACAACACTCACCGCTGTTTATACAAGATCTTGCCGGAACATTGGTCAACTCTGAATCATTAATTTACTACAACGTCTAGCGATCCCAGAGCTCAAGCAATCTGTTTCAATACAATAATTAATCACAAGTTTAAACCCACTTTCCTAGTGGATCTTTTATTAATATAACGATAGCTGTGTTATCACTGTGATAGTACATAGTTTATATAACAATGATTTGTTCTACAGCTCGAAGACGCTGAGTAATACGATAGAATTTTCAAACATTTAAATGATTTCTCCATATTTACTTTAAGGTAATTGTAGGCTATATAATAGGTGTAGTTGTTAGAACCACAGAGTAAGGAGTATGAAACAAGACTTTTTACGTAGCAGCCTTCACTGATGATGTATGCAAAGTTTGAAACCCATAAGTACATGTGTTACTACGATAAATGTTGAAACTACATACAAATGTTTTCAGTTTATTTACAAACTTATTATTCTGCGATTTTCTACTTGCCGTCAAAATTACCTATAACAACAATGCGCTATTTTCACTATCGCTTAGCCAAATCCCATGAAGTGACATGTACCATCATCGCACTCGGTGATGCCTATATAGAAATTTAAGATTGCTACTAAATTAACGAATATACATGTCAAATCGTCCTCTAGATAAGTTATAGTGTGAAAAGAAAAAAATAGCAATATTCAATACACGCAAATATTAGCCTTCATTAAATTTGAGCACACAATAAAAATTTGTTTTTGAAGGGAAATAAATGAAAAATATAGCACCTGTAATAGCAAAGGCAGACTTTCGGATGATTTCAGTAGTATGGCTAAAATTGTAGATAGAGAATTGAAACGGCCTCTTTGTTTACTTATTATAAATTATAACGCCTTATAGTTTTACCAAAATTCCCAATAGTATACCTAATCTTCAATTATTTAAATACTTAATTGCGATGGCTGTAAATTCTTAATGTAATTAAGTAAATACTTCGGGATTTTGATCTGTTACTACATATTAATGCCTTGTCGCAAATTAATCACCGTGGACCAGATATTGGCTGCTGTATTTATAGACGGGGGACCCCTGGCCATTTCTTGTGTGTTTTAGAGTCCAGTAACTTTTCTTAACGACTCCCTATTTTAAATTCGTGTTCTGGGGGAAAGAAACAAAGTCATACTACTAAAATATAGTATTTCTATAAGAAAAATACACCTTCATATTGAAAATGATGACAGTTGTTAAAAGTTTGATTTTAATATTTTTTTTTTTTTCAAAAACTATTATTGATTCGCAATTTAAAGTGTGCTGTCAGCTTTATAATTTCCAAGCCCATTTTTAAATGCCATCCTGTATAAAAAAGTATTATATAACAGCTAAATAAATGCGGTTTTAAAAAAGCTGTTCCATTTATTGACATGTTTAAACAGTTCTGTAGTGGTTTATAGTAAGCTGTTTACTCTACTACCATATGAATGGATATATTAGTTTCTGATATCCGGAGTATAATTATGTTTTCAATGATAACTTTCATCGATATTCTGACTTGTTTTAAGTACCTGTAGATCTGGGCAAAACCATTTGGTATTTACCACCGATAATAATCTATATCTTTAGTAATAATAATAAATTATCCATTATAAACTTGCACTTCACATAGTCAAAAAAAGAGGTTGAATATTTCTTGATCGATTGATGAGTAATTTCTCTGTAATTTTTAATATTAATTTATTTTGATACAGAATTTATTAGAAACATTACTGTTTATACATCTGTTAAATTAGTCTGCGCTTGAGATTATGTAACATTATGAGTGTAATTGGCCAAAGGACAAACTTTTATGTAAAATATAGTATAACCTACGTGGATAATTCATGACCAATGTAGCAAAAAATTTACAAAACGTGACCGTTCATATTTTTTTCAAACTTTTGTCTCGGAGGTTGTACTTCTTAAATACTGAAAAATTAGACAAAATGTCAACAACTTCAAAGCTTAATTTTTGAAATGAGCAGTTTTTTAATATTAATTAAGTATTTAACGTCCAAAAAGTTAATTTCTGGTGTATTTAAACTCCGTTGTGTTTAATATGTCTCGATAGCAATGAATCATACTGAGACTTACAGTAAGGTTATAGAATATATTAAACTGTAAAACAGTTTCTCTGGGATATTTTACATTATAATGTATTACAAATGTAATTATTTGTATTGATGAAAATTATTATTTTAAAATACCAAGTTAAATGGTTAAAATTATAAATTCCCTTCACAAATTCCAGATTTTTGAAATCATTAAAATAAAAAGTAATTAAAATCTCAATAGTAAAAAAGTAACATTTCCATCCTCGTGGAAGAAATATTTCACATGAGGACGATTAAAGATTCATAATAACATCAGCATTTTAAAAGTTATTAAAATCCGTATCAATAAATGCATCTTAAATTTGATGTACATCAAAATAATGGGCACTTATTTAATTTACATTTTTATCATCTGTACTGTAGCAGATATTTAAAATTTATTTTTCATAGCAAGATTTATTAAATTAAAAGTAACTATTTATTTTTACTCAAATATAACTTTAATTGCATGTTTCTTTATTTTTATTATCGGAACAAGTAATATGGTTGTGAGTAAAATTATTCATCCATGCGCAAACCGATTTTTCCACTATGCACTAAAGTAGGATTCACATGTCTATAAAATTATTTTATCTACCACTTAAACAGCAGGACTGAACGGTCGATAAATGTCTTTACCACATCGCTAGGATTTGCCGGACCTTAAGGCTCTCTTATCCAATAAGGACCGCTTTCGGATTTGCCTGCCTGGAAAGTTTTATCCCCCACTGACTGCATTTCGATTAACCTAATACTCGCCTACCCTTTTCTACGGTCTCTAGATTTGCATTGTTCTATAGAACTAAACTATCTTTAGACCTACATCGCATAGCTAGATTCACCTGCCTATACAACTTGCTGGACCTTTGTGTTCGGTCCCAATTTTAAGAAATATGTTTACGATGTTACAACTAAACATGCATTAAACTCTCACAAAAACAATATAACTAGATAGCATTTGAACAAATTGCAGTTTTACTTTTTAAGTGACTATTCTTTGTAACTTACTATCAATGAGATTTCTCGTGTAGATCAATAAAAACCAATAAAATTGAGAAAAGCATTCTTCGTATTAATTTTTTACGAGGCACGAAAAAATACTTACATTACCAGAAATATAAAAAATTAACTCGGTAATGGAAGGTGAGTTGACATGTAATGGAAGAACATAAAATTAGCATAACACTAGCAGATTTTGAAATATTTTAAAAGGCCTATAACATCTTTTACACATGCAAGTTATGACAGAAGATGTACGCTAGTCCCTAATATATTTTCGTCGAGCCACATATCCTAATCAGTCATGATTACCCATAGGTATGAAAGAGGACCACTGACGGCATATACGAAGGACAGCATCCAGGATACAACAATACTACACAATATTATTGATGTTGTTTAGATTGTGGATTTGGATGTGTCTGTACTTTAGGAAAACGTCATTGTAGTGCAACGATAACAAAATCACTTTACCAAGTAGCCTACAAACGATAAAGACTGTGAAAGGGAGAGAAGTACAAAACGTTTATAGCTCCATCCGTTTCTAAGGCCTTTGTAATTCGATCAAGATAGTGAAATGTTGAAGTGAATTGTTCTGATATAAAGCGCGATGTTGCCTAGTAACTGACTTCAAGGTGATAAAACACTCTCCCACGAGACACTTTAACGAATTTAATTAGGGAACTTTAACTTCATTTGTCTTCCTAACTTTATCGGTCGGAGCAAAGCACAAAACACCTCACACATGATATTCTAAAACTGTAACTCGGTTTTGCCAAAACTGGAGTTTATAAAGTAAAAAATTATATCATTTTAGTAACTAATACAAGAATAAACATGTTTTTCTTAACACATATTTTTAACAAAACAATAAATATAAATAATTATTCACAAATTTATGAAAGCCTTTTATTGTCCTAAGGAGAAAATAGTATTTACTAATAGTAGGTTTATAATGAGCAATTTTTTAAATTAGGTATAATATTGCTCCAAAACATACAAAAACATTTGATAAAAATTAACAATATTACACTAAGTATTAAAAAATGCATAACTGTACATATGCAGTTTCTTACGTTTTAATGATAATTTCTAATAATAAAGAGGCACAGTTAGTGTTGTTTTAAACCATACGTGTCACTTTTTCTGAGTGTTTCCGAAAAAGTTATGAATTTTAACAGTTTTCTTTACCGCTGGTGTTAAAATGTTGTAAAAATAAAATATAAAATGCTCTGTTTAAAGTGAAAAGACAATGTGGTCAAGTCCGCTGCTTGGACCTACTTTTCCTCAGACAGATGTAAGCTTTGCCTTCAGCTCCCTACTGTAGTGAACGGCTGTGTAGTAGAGTAAGTAGCAAAATGTAAACCCAGCACTTAGCAGAGTTCCATTATACAGGCTAGGGCGGAGATTATTAGTACTTATTAAAGTAAAAAGCCTTTACTGTTATATTGTAATATTCATCAAAACAACGTTGGATTCTTCTTTGCATAAAGTATAAAATTTTACTTTAAATTATTTTTACTGTATAATATCTTTTACTTAATAATAATTATTGATTCCCCAGCTATATTATTTAATAAAATGTTATCAGGATCGCATGGGGCATATTCATCCCCAATACTTCTTGTATAATAACCCAAGTGGTTGACAAAATTTTTCTTGCACAAATTAATATCCACTTTCTTTTTTATGTAAACAAAACCTTGTATAACTTAGTAACATTGTAACTAGTGTCACTAAGACTAACATTGGAATCAGTACGCATAGTTGATGTAGTATAACATATTCATATACCAAGTACTACACTTGTTTCAGCGAAATACCTTCGACATATATCACTAAACAATACAAATACATTAAGGTGCTGCAATAGATTTTGTGTTTGGAAAATACTATTTTATATTAAATTCGTTGCTCATTACGGTAACTTCCCTGATTACAGAAAGATTAGAGCAAATTGTTTGAGGTTACTCCTCATCAAATTACAAGCATTTAGAGTTGGAAACTTTACATATTGTAATCAGGCCCTAATAAAAACGGGTGAAGATAAAAAAAATTTACTAAAAACTAAAAAAGCTACTAAAAAAACTTTTCTGCTTTTTCTGTATACAGGTACTTGTTTTAAACAGCTGTGTATTTTAAAATAGACTTATAACTCAAAATCTATTGCAAAACCTCAAACAAAAAACAAATATAATCTGTTTAATACACATCGCGGTCAGGTGGGTTGGTAATATTGGAATCCTTGCCGGACAGGTACATACTCATGAACCAGATCACGTGACTGCCTGCATGCGGTGCAATATTGGCATAAAAAGCTCACCAGTGAACAGCTGCTGGTGATTGCGTTCCTTTCAAGAACAGTGTTAAAATTAGGTTCGATTTGAATTCTAGATTTTATAGAGTACTAGCTGTTTCCCGCGGCTTCGCACGCTTTTCGTAAGTTTTGTCCGTATATGAGCACTTCTGGTTCAAGTGAATTATATTTCCAACGCTGGTGTAGAGTTTACCTTGTTGCCAATGAAGTCAAGAAAGTCTGTCAAGAGTGTATGTTTATAGCCATTGTATACGTACATTAAAGTGGTCTAACACTCAAGCTTAAAGTTCAACAAGAAATTTATTTTAAAAACAAATATAAAAACTTAGCGCCGTCAAATAATGTTTGGCTATTTTATTTACGTAGCTCTCTTGTAATTGCAGTTTAACTGTGTGCAGGTGCTTTGACAACTTTTATATTTTGCAGCGCCGCCTGGTGGTGAGTTACACCAATGGGCATAGCATATAAACATTCTCCAACAAGTATTATAATTAATTATAATTAATTATTAATTATTATATTATTAATTATTATTATTTATTATTTATTATTATTATTAATTATTAAACAAGTTTAATAATTAATTATATTCAGTTAATACATCATGAGGTGCACTTGTAGGTTAGGTTTAATATAAATAAAAGCAAATAATTTGTTCACTTAACATGAATTAGAACTACTTTCTTAATTTCAAAATGTTCTAGAGTAGACATTGGGATACTTTACTTGCATGGAAGTAGTTTAAAGATTGCTTTCAATATCCATAAACGTATCTCTAGTATTAATTAAATGATCAGCATATGTTTGTCGACTGTGTTTTCAAGGCTTTGACAAGTTTATTATTATTAATTTTGAGGGATCGACCAGTTTATCCAATATAGTTGTTTGACATGCATTGCATGTCAATTCGCATGTTACATGATTGTTAAATTTTAAATTAAGATTTTAGTTTATTGGACTTTGTTCAGTTTTGTTTATTAAATCTAGATTATTAGAAGTTTTTAATGCTAATAAATTTACACAATTTTTAAATGCATAAAAGTATTCAAATTAACTATTACAGATTTAATATTTCTTTTTCAATTAAAATGATATTTAAAAAAAATATTATTTTAACAAAATATATTAATCAGAAATAAATTATATATTAAATTAGCTGCAGACAGTTAGTTCTATAACTACTATAAATTTAATTTGATTATTAGTTTTAACTTATTCTTACCTTAAACTAGAACTAAAAATGATGAATTAACTGAATCAGAAATCTACATAGTACACATTAACTGTTAATATGGTTTTATATCTTTATTTTATCCAACTCTTTTGGAAGCTAAATAATAATACATTTGTATCCCTTTTATAATCCACACTTCAAGTTTTCGTCATTTTTGACAACGATGTATTTAAAGACCAAACACTTCCTATCTTTAAATGGACACCTACAAGCAACCCAGGCATAATCCAGGTTAAACAGCCTAGCTACAAAAGAGTATTTTAACTTTGTTTTCAATGACTGATTTGTTTGTTCTACATGTATATGCTGTGACTCTCTGAATACCTCATTCTATAGACGGTGTCTATGCGTTATACTTGTAGTTCTGAAGACAGAATCGATTCCTCTCCACCTACCTCTGTTATCCGACATCTTGCTGGAATCTACAGCCATAATCTATACATATTTATTAGATTTTATATTAGTATATTGGATAATGTGTTTTAAATTGATAATAATTTATAATTTTAATATCCTAATAGCTTTTAATATTTTAATAACTTAGTTTTTGAAATTTCAGTATATTTATTCTATTGCAATATTGCCACCAGAGATGCCAGTTCGTTCTAATAAAATATATATGTTAACAATTGCTCCTAACGTTATAAGTAAAAAATTCGATTAGCATAAAAATCGCCTTCTTGGGAAACTTTGCTACCCACAGTTTTACTAAGTTATGAATTAAAAATATATAAGTATCAGGAAATGTGTTAATAATTACTTCTAAAGTTTTAAATAAAAAATTCGAAAAGCACAAAAATCACCTTATTGGGAAACAAAGTTTTAATTCATAGTTATGAATAAAAAAAATATAAGTAAACATGATTTTTCCGGACGTTTCCCGTTATTCACTGATACAACATACGAGGAACACCACATTTCAAGCTGTACAACTGAAATCTTCCTCAATAATTAACCTATCATATAACTGAAATGTAGGTTAAAACAATTAAATCATACCAGAGCGTTGACACATAAGTCAAGAATCACAAAATACATGATGTGCTAACTCTATGCACACTAACTATAAAACATGGACTTAACAAAAACAAAACATTAATTATGATTAAAACTGAGCTAAAGAATACAAGTTACAATAGGTCTACACTGAAAAGAAGGGTTCCACCTCTGAAGCGACGTGTTAGTTGTGAAATATATACTTGTGTCCTTTTAGTAAAATATATTTACTGAAATTTTGAAACTTTACAAGAAAAGGTTTAATACAAATATTACTAAAACTGTTGTACTACAATTCATTACTGCAGATAAATCAACGCAGGGAAATGTTTTTCTGAACATCAGTATATATCACGTTAACCAGACGGTTCTTGCCCACTGAGTCTGAAACTCGTTCAATAAATCTGACATGCTCGATGCAATGGAACCCTTGGGGAAACAAGCAGCTTTTTATCGGAAAATAACAGTGTACACGTTTTGAAAGTTTGCTTTGCATGAATTTTTTGCAAGTCTGTGAATAATGGTTAGGGCAGTATTTTGAATATGCTCAGGATTGCCAACTGTTATTATCTATCTGTCTATAGGACATCTTGGGAATTAAATGAATCATAGAGTTAACATTTTGCAGGCTACCCCAGCTAAGCCTCTTACGGCACGTGATGTAGCGTACTTAGGCCTATACCTTGTAGTATTTATTAGGTTTGTGGTAGTGAAATCCTCCAGGTTTAATTAGCGCTTCTGCGATGTCTGTTTATTAGAACTTGAAATATTGTTATTTTGAAGTTGTATGGGAATATGAGTGATTGTTTTTGAGTATGGATTTTAATAAAATTGATTATTTTAACTAAATTAATGAGAATTCTTTGATACAACTTTTGTAACCTAATATTTTGAATTATAAAATAAAAAAAATGATTATAGTTTAAAATTAATAAATATTATGTGAGTGTGTAATCTCTTTACAGTTTCATAACCAGGTGAGATTGTTTCAATGTTTAGTTTGTGAAATGTCAAAGGCATGTTTGTGTTTTGACATGCCTACTAGCAGTTACCCGTTGCTTCGCACGTAACTTCTCAGGTTTAGCAGCTTTATAAGCCTCTGGTGCAAATGTTTAGTTTGGATTTAATAAAAAAGTGTATATTTATGGTGATTGTAATTTATTCCGATCTCAGTATTTTTGTTTCAAATCTGATTTTGCATTTTTCCCAATCAAGAACACATATATACATACACAGCTTTGAGAAGCTTACTTATGTTAAAAGAGAACTAATTTAGGTTTTATAACAGTCGTCATATGTAAAGTAGAAGTTAGACTACATCGTCTCTTATATCTGCACTGCTAGTAGTCATCCGCCTCTTTGCACACAATTTAGTAAGTGTTACACGTTTATGACTATGCTGGTTCGAGTGAATTATATTTCAAACTCCAATGTTGAGTTTGCCTTGTTGTCAAGAAAATCAAGAAAAATACTTCAAAAGGCTTAGAGTTATGGCCATTGTAATTTACTTGTTCTCAGTATGACTTGTTCCATATTTCCTTTTACCTTTTATCAGGAAATATATATCACAGACCAGAGAATCCCACTTCTGTCAAAAGTGAACGAAGATGAGTTTTATAAAGTCTGGATTTATAATAAAAGTTAGATAGCAATATTGTCATTAAGATCTAATACTATAAAACTACATTAACAATTACACTACGCTTTTGCTTTTTTACAAACTGAACAATATTTTTGCATATTTAGAACTGGTATTGGTACATTATATCAAAAGCACAGTTCAGCGACCTTCCATCTAGCATAGTGTTTGCTGACTGCCTGAGTTTTTGGAGTCAATTTCTGACTATGTTTTAGGACATATTCTAAAGTAGATGAGTACTGACTTAATCACTCAAATCTAAAACGGCTTTAATAATAATTGTTATTTCTATCATCATTAGATATCCCTTTATATTAGAATATACTCCCTTTAGATGTAAAAGAATTGAAAATCATAAACAATGTTTATACAATACAGTTAATTTGACATGCTCATTTAATTCATATTTATCAACCTTAAAGACCAAAGATGGAATTTTTCGCTACATTTAAGATCAGTGGGGCGTAGCCCGGAGGATTTTTAAAATAAGAATAGGCCTATAATCATCCCAGGCACGTAAAAATGTCCACGTAAAATGTCAGTACAATAGGTTGAATAGTTTACGCGCGAAAGCAAAAGAAGCAAACAAAGGCGCTTTCGCATTAATAATATATAATTAGAATATGTAAATAGTAAACAAGCATCTTTTAACAGTTTTAGGAAAATTGTATGAATGTTCTTTATTAGTATTTACTCAATAACTGTAAATTAATTTGAATAATAATGATTAAATGATTATTAATCCCTTTTAATCCTTTTGACTAAGACAATGATCGAATATAACTTGACAAATTGCAACAGAGTGCACCAAAATATAATCTTGGTGAAATGTATTTGTGTATAATCTACATATTACTTTATTATACTTCAATGTATTGTACTCGTACAAACGAGAAAGACAAACGCCACACCACGAGTCGCAATAGGTTTCGGTGAGGTTGCATGCAAATTTCAAATCTATAGCTGATTTCATTCTCTTGGTGACTTCAACGGCACTCAGCAAAATTCCATGGTTGGCCATGTACCAGCATAGAACTAATTCTTGACTATGTATAAATAAGGTTTCATGCAAAGTCTGCAGATGAAATAATTGTCGAGATATATTTTCACGTGATACAATTTTGTTTATTAAATAAGTTTACGTATCAGTGTTTAAATAATAAAATTCTATTCAACAAATAACCACATAATGATGTAATATGTGATAGGATCGTCAGGCCTACATCTGTTAATATATCACATTGTGGAATAACCTATGGGTCTATTGAGATGGACTATACATTTATTTACTATGCTATTTTATCGCCATAAGACCAATGTAATCTATTCACTAGTTCTCAGCCAAATTAATTGTAGAGACATATATATAGAGACGTATATATATATATATATTTATATTTATATATATATATATATATATATATATATATATATATATATTATATATACTATATAAGTAGATAGTAATATGGGGTTCCTGGCGCACTTTCGGAGCCAACCGAAAAGCAATGTAAAATACTGTTCAATGTACCATAAAGGAAGCTGAGAAATAACACAGCAAATCTCAATGAAAAATTAACCGAATCTACAGTCGTTCGTCTCCAAAAGCGATCGGTACATTACTATCTACTCTGTGGAATGAAAAATTAACCAAATCTGAGCTTTCTACTTTCTTAAGCTGTGCTTTGTAAAATGTTTGTCAAATCTGCTACGAATAAAGGATTTATCTTAATAAAATTTAATCAATTTAAAACATTTTTACTAAAAACATACTGTACTTTAATATAAAAAACTTTTCTACTAAATAAACAACATGAACTCACCAAGCTCTCTTCAGTTTCTAGCATTAAAACAGTGCAACAAAGATGAATTCAACGAATTACCAAAACATTTTAAAGAACAGTTAATACTTTCCTTAAATGATACAGAATTCAAAGAACTTGTAAAGTCTTTTGCAGAAAAAAACGTCTAATGGAGTGTTTTTACTATCGGCAAAAAAACTAAAAAAAGTAAGGGATTACATATTTAATATAATTTACGAAAGATATTGAAAAGAAAGTAAAAAAATAAACAAACAGAGAGTATTTCATCGTTTTTTTTATGACATTTTTCCCATATTATACGTTCTTTCAAGATAATCAAGACTTAATTGATGAATTTCTTAGGAATTTTTGTGAGTATCAAGATTTATCTAACACAATTCATTAAAGAGCATTATAGAATTTTTCTTATAGAATATAGCCACATTTTGTGTGAAACAAAAAGGTATTACTGTAGATAATATTCCATGTGATTCCTATGAAGAAAGACACCAACTATGGTTATCAAAACAGTACTATGACGTGGGGAGGGGACTGCAAGTTTTAGAGTTAAGACTTTATTCTACAAAGTTAATTGTTATACATTTCTTTATCTTTTATAGTCTTCTTTCCAGTAACAATCACAAGTGTAATTTTTTCATTTTGGTTTAATTCTTCTTTAATCTTTTTCTCATGGCCAAAACAGTCAAAAATTCTGTTCGGCAAGTGTACTTTACAATCTTCCAACTCGGCAATTATTGTAAACCCGAATTTATCCTTCATTTTCCTCCAAATTCAAAATTTTGTATTTCTTATTTTCTTCCAATTCATTTAACTTCTTATACTCTTTAAACTTACATTCTCCAATATCATTTAACTCTTTCAAGAACTCCATTGAAATAGAAAAAATTCAAAGACGGAAAAAATGAAATTTGCTAACAATCACTCGAGAAGTCGGGGGGGAATGTGAGTTAAAACCGCATTCTTTTTCACGAGGTTCTTCGTTTAATTTCTCCAAATGTACTATAAAAATCATCGAGGATTTCTGGCTTAAAGTCGTAGGGACAAATTCAAACATCCAGATAATGAAAAAATACAGGTAATATCTTTTCATAATAAACGTGTGTATCGATACCTACAAACCTAATGTATTCTTTGAAAAGGAAAATAATTTTGTCAATGGTTCCAAGAGATAAGTAAAAATTTTTATTCTGTTTTCTAAATTCTGTAACAAATTTTGTTTGCTTCTTGTCTCCGTATTGTAATTTCATAAGCAGATTATTCCAAATGTGTTAGTTTATTTCGAAATTTCCTAGGTTTTAGGTCTTTCGTACAAAATTAAATTACAACCTCTACAAACTAAATATCTTTTATCGATAATTTCTCCTCTATTAGAACACTTGTAACAGTTGGCATTATACTCTTCCATTTAAACAGAAAGATTTTTTGTTTAAATGGAGATTATGGAACTAAGTCTGCCGAGATATAAATTTTTCAACGCAAATGTTTGTGTTTACATTTCTACAACAGAGATAAATAGAAATAATTTCATTCTATTATACAACTATTTAGGATATTATGTGTACGATTATAAAGATTATTACGGGAGAAATCGAGATTTTTTATCAGCAAAAGAGTATATTTTTGAAGTTTTAGAGGGAATGAAAGAGAATAATATGAACATCATTAACTACTGAATTTCTCTAATATCGTTCTTAATCACATCATAGGCTAAAAATTTCTCAGAAACCACAACAAACATAACAAATCGCGTTTGTTGTAACAGCTTTTTGAAAATCCATATTGATAATTATATCGTTCTTTGAACCAGAAATATTTGTCAAACTCTTTGTTGTATCAATGACATAAATAGGTCTATTCGCTAAAAATTCTTTAGGATTGTAATACATTTCCTTATTATTACAGTAAACTTTCTTAAAATCTTGATACATCTGATACATGATTCTGAAAAGACCTCCGGAAATGTTTAAATTTTCGTAATTCATCACTGGATAATAAGAACCGTTCAATTTTACTCTGATATTTTTTACATCCAAACTATCAAACTTTGAAGGATTTTTTTCTTGATTATTCTGTCTATCTGTTTGAAAACCGATGATAACGAACTTGGGATTGAAGATATTTCTATAAATATTTGTGATATCGAACGAATAAGTTGTTCCGGGAAATACCTTTTTGTTCAATACATTGCCAATCTAGAAAATTAAACATAATGTTTTGACTTTTTGTAATTTCATCAATCAACCTAATTTTACTCGTGGTTTTATAATCAATCATTGGAACTCTAATAAAAAAATCTGTAATTGTTTATTTTTCCATCAACAGGCATAACATTTTCCAGTTGCAGTCTTCAGAATCACATCATCGTCTTCTGCTCTTATAAAACTTAGATAAAATCCTCCTTTATAGATCGGAATAGTAACATTTTCAAAAAATCCTAATCCAAAATGAGATAAATTTCCAGCTGCTTCAAAAACACCAAATTTAAAATCTGATTCAAAACCATTAGAAGTTTGAGAAATAACATCACTTTTTGAATACGAAATAGTTCCTTTAATTGTGCTTAATTGGCCACAGTTTTCGACTTCTTCTATCAATTTATTGTGTTTTCTTACTTCAATCTTAGAAAATAAAAACGGTATAAAATTATCGATTAATCTAACATTATCAGTTCCAAGATATGCTTGACCATCTTGTTTTGTTAAAGTTCCAGAAATATAAAACTGGAAGTTAGACGAGCAAAAGTTATCTCCAAAATCAATATTAAACTCAGTTCTTTTATTCGGTTCATTCAAATGTTGTTTACTAATTGGATAGAAATTTTTAAAACTCACCCGCCCTTTCAATATCACTAGCATATTTTCTGTAGTCCGCCATTTAATAAGAGAAATTTTAAACATCGTGTATCATTTTTTCATCGATCTAATGTACGTTTTTATAAGAAAAGATATCAATTTTAGTAAAATAATTAAAAAGATTAGAGTCATTTTTAATGATCTACTTCGTCATATTCAGGATTCTCTTCCTTAAATTTTGCGATCTCGGTCACATATTTCAATAAGATTTGCACAGGATAGTAACCGCTATCTATAATATTGTTCCAATCAACTGTATCTTTATTTTCATCCAAAAACTTTATACTCAAGTGTTGATAGAGACAAAGAACAGACATATGATCTTTTAATTGATAATGTATATTTTCTTGAATGAACTCTGATGATAAAGTTTGATATTTAGCAATGTTATACCAATTCAATTTGTTTACGTATAATCTCATCATATCTTCGGATAATTCATATTTTTGAGAAATGTCATCCCAATGTTCTTTTTTCAAATCTCTTTCGTGTTGCATTATAAAAAGATCGAAAGCACTGTAATGTCCCGCCATCTCTATTTATTAGGAAAAAATTTCAAAATCAAGTTTTTATAAATTGGCTCTTTTTTGCGTTACATTCAGCACATTTTCCAGAAATTCTCTTAACTCCATTGATGTTTGCATAGTATTTTATATCATTTTGTTGCAGTTTTTTCTTTACATCTCACACAATATATGAGCGCCATTTATATAAGGAAAATTAGTCATCGTAACCACCTAATCCATTAAATCTGTTATCAATATTTTCAAAAGTTTTATTAAACATCTTCTTTAAATTTATTAAAGTTTTCTTCTAGTTTATTTACTTTATCGAGATATAAAGAGTATCGATCATCTATACTTTTAAGTAATTCATTATTATGTGTTATTTGCTCATTTAAACGTGTAAAAACCAAAATCTTCAAAAAAGTTTATTTTCTCATTGAAATGTGTATCAAAATCTTCCAGAATTTTGTTAATTACTTCACCAACTAATACATTAACACTATTTTTATATGTATTAAAGTTTTCTTCTAGTTTATTTACTTTATCAAGTAATTCACCAACATCGTCTACTGATCTTCTATTTCTGGCTTCTAACTTGTCATAGACTTCTGTTGTAAAATCTTTAACATGCTGTTTATGATTCTCATAATTTTGTTTTAGTTCATTAAACATTTTAATAGGATCTTCTAATTGAATCATTACAACAACATCAAATGGATTAATTCCTTTACTAACACCGCTAATTCTTTTTCCTTTAAAATCTAAGGCATTTTTAACATTTGGATCATGTAAATCAACAATATCGATGTTTTCTGATAATTTTAGAGGTTTCAAAATTTGTTCTTTAACAACAACATCATGTTTGTCAATACCAGGTCGAACACCGACAATTCTTTTCTTATTAGCCCAAACTAACATAATTCTTTTCAACTTTGATCGCTTCAGTAATTTCATCAGCTTTTTCGATGTGAGACATTAAATTGGTAAATAATTTTTTTACACCATCATCAACTTCTTTTTCCAATGTTTTTATTTTATCAGCAACTTTCATTTGAACTCATGAAATTTGCAAGTTTGTTATCATATTCTGCTTTAAAATCTTCAATCTCGACAGCAAACATATCTGAATCTGGAAGGTTTTGTAATACATTTTCTAACTTGTTATCAAACTCATTTCTCAAACTATCAAAATTCAAACTATTATCTACATTTTGAATAATTTGTGTTCCAAATACGTCAAAAATATTTTGTGAATCCATATTTATTAAGCAATAATTTGTTAACAACTTCTTTAAAATCTTTACCATTACTCAGTTTCATTCAAAACAAAAACACATAAATGACCACAAATTGGGGGATCTTTATAGTCTTGAATCTGAGAATCATTGTAGTAGACGCTTGATTTTTTCAAATATTTAATCAATTCTATAGGTGGTTTGTCCTCAATTCTTCCATACGAATCAAAATAATATGCATTCTTATCATTTTTATAATAACAAATCCAATGTGTTCCACTTCCCATAATCGAGTCTAAATTCACAATTCCACATTCAAATTTCTTAACTTTTTCAGGTAATGTATCTCTCATGAAGATTCCTCTAAAATGTTTAATATTTTTTGCAGATTTCTTCCAATTCCCCGAATGTTAAAGGTTTAAATTTTTTTTTTCAATGTTTGATTTCACGTAATTCAAAGTTTTTTCATCTAATCCAGATCCTGTAACATCTTCCAACTCTTTATCTAACCAATTTAAAATGTTTCGAACAATAGGAATCACATCCTTTTTAACGATTGGAGCAGCTTTACGAACATAAGGAACAACATTTTTAACAACTGGAATATTTTCTCCAAAATCTAATAAATCTTTCAAAAGTCCACCATTTTTAAGTTCTTTCAACTGATTATAAGAAAATTCTATTCTGGTTCCTTTATTGTTTTTTCTTATGTTTTTTCGAGTTTATTGTATTGTCTATTTGTTAAAAATATCTTATCTTCGCCATTTTTTAGTTGATCTATTTTAAATTGAATACTAACGGGTATTTTCTTCTTAAAAGCGGATTTTATTTTTTCTTTCTGATTTTTGCTGAAATTTACATTCACCTCCATTTATATAGTTAAAATTTCAAGTTCTCTTCGATTCCCATTCCTAGTTTTCTCTTCAAAAACATTGCTCCAGCTGTTGGAAGCGCAACAAATCTTTCACCTAAACTAGCATCTTTTGATAAAAATCTATCCATTGCCTTATCTTGCAAAACTTTATCTGCGATATGTCTGGAATTTGTGTCTCTATGTTTTGCATAAAAAATATCGTGTTCCATAGCAGCTTGATCTAATTTATTTATACCAGGATCTCCTCTTTTTAGTCTTTTTTCGAGTTTTGTGCCAGGCCCCAGATACTGATAAGTTGGTACGTGTAATTCAAAAGGTAAATTGTTGATAAAATCATTCAAAAGTCCGCTACCTTCAATCATAGATGAACTTATTGCCGGCAAAACTCGTTTTAAATATTTAATTCCATCAGGTTTTTCAATCATTTCATCAAGTTTGTTCGAAATAAAATCTTTAATCGCTTTCTTTTCGTTCAAAAAATTGTTGTTTCCAGCCTTTTCTTGAGCATAAATATAATTAATAATTCCATCGAGTTTTGTCAAATCGTCGATATATCTGTATTCAATCTTATTATCACTGTATTTTCTCACACCTGATCCTTCGATTCTTTTTTCCCAAATTGGTTTAATCAAATTGAGATATTTTTTACCTTTACTTGACTTTGGTTTCTTAGTTGATGGATCATTATTTTTGTAAATTGAATCAGATTTCCATAAAAATTTCAGTATACTTTTTCAAGTCTTCTTCAGAATATAAACCGTCTTTTGGAACATCAGTGCCTGTTAATAATCTCCATAAACCTTGAGTTCCTTCATATGTTTTTTCATTAATAATGATATCATTATGCTCAAAATTCACGGGCAAATTTCCAATCATAAAACTTTTTCTTTTTTCTGTCCCAATACAAACCAAATTTATCATCCTTTGCTCTAGGAAGAAATTTTTTACCAATTTCACCAATTATTATATCCGTTGTTCCAGGACTTATTGGTTCAACTATGGTAGAGTCTTCAATGATTCGAGGTCTAAATGGTGTTGAAGATGGTAATTTTGGCAATTCAAACTCAGATTCTGGTATCGAAATATCAGCAAATTGTCGTACAACTGGAACCAAATTCATTAAATTTTGATTATCGCTTAAAAACATTTTCAATTTTGCCCTCAACATTTTTTATTGCAGAAGTTACAGGTTGATTAATTTTTTGAATAAGTTCTTGTTCTTCTTCATCCATTCGAATCTGTTCTTTAAATTCTTTGATTAATTTCTTTTCGATTTGATCAAGTTTTTTTTCGCTTCTTCAGAAGTTACGTTCGCCATTTATTTAGGAAAATTTTGAAACGTGGAACGTGGAAAACGTGAACACGGAACGTAAACGTGAACGTGGAACGTGAAACACGAACGTGAAACACGAACGTGGAACGTGGAAACGTGAACACGAAACGAGAACACGAAACGTGGAACGTAAAAACGTGAAACGTGAAACATGAACGTGAAACATGAACGTGAAACATGAACGTGAAACATGAACGTGAAACATGAACGTGAAACGTGGAACGTGAACGTGGAACGTGAACAGATTTACCGTTTTTCTGTTATTTTCATAATGTAAATAAAAATTAAAGATAATATAAAAATAATTGTAACAAATATTTTATCGAGACCACTGAGCAGCATTTATATTAGAAAATTTATTCAGATATTTACCATTTTTAGGCTTCAAAGTTAGATTAATTGTTAAAAATCCGTAGTCTTCCTTCCAAATTTTATCACACAACTCCAATAAAGTGGTTTAAAAACTCATATCAGATCCCACATAATTGTTGTAAATCTTTCTCGAATAGTGATCGTCTTGCTTAAAAACACACAACATATTCAAATTATTTCTAATAACTTGTTTATCAACCTTTGAAAAGCATTGAGAAAGATGGATACAAGAGATATTTTTGTGACGAGACATTACGAGATATTCCTTAATAACGTCTTGATTTTCTAAAATACAATCATCGAAAACGATTAAAGAATTTGGTTTACATTCGCTTAACGGAACTATGTCCTCAGAAGCATTATAAAAATGTAATATTTTTTTGTTTAAGTTTTTCTCAATATTTTCAAATCTTTCTTGTAATTTTTTATAGGCGTCTTGTTTCTAAAGATTTACTAAAAACATACAAATTGGAATAAGGAATCAACCTATTGTAGATAAAATTCAATAATAAAGTTGTTTTTCCACATCCACTTGAACCAACAATTAACAATCTGATTGGTTGATCTTTCTTACTTTCTTCAAAACGTTTGAAGTTTTATCTGATCTTTTTGCTTTAAAAATTTCTCCATTTAAATAGAAGATTTTCATCTTGAAGCAACGCTTGCGAAAATGAAGCTGTTCAAGTTGACTTCAGAAAGCTCTAAATTAGTTTTAAACTTGGAACATCCTATACACTTAGAGGAAGAATCAAATTATTTTATCGGTTTAAGCGGCTTTTATTCTGATAATTTTGTAATAAATATTAGTGAAAGTTCTCCTTATTGTATAGGATTTAGTGAGAAGAAACATAACAAAATACTATGGTTTAAACAAAGGATATTATACTTTCGATCAAATAAAAAATTCCCTTAAAAATTATCTGAAAACATTCAAACAATCAGATAAATCTTTAAACTTTGACGAAAACAAGTTTTGAAATGCAAAAAAATTATCTCTCTAATAAAATTCAAATAAAATCACCAGTAAGAATAATGTTTTCAGCAATTATTGTAGATTTGTTAGGGTTTGTTTCAAGAAAACTATTGAGCCAAATCAGGTATATTTAGGGAAATAAAAACGCCAAAATTTAGACCGTTCGATGTAATTGAAGTACATTGTAATCTCGTTGAACCTAGTTTTGAAAATCATACCGAACATTTACACAAAGAATCTGAAAATTTTGTACACATTTTTCCCAAATGTTGCTTATGGATCAAAAATCAGTGAAAAACCGAATGAAATCGATTATATTCCAATTAGACAAAATATTAAAAGAATTCAAAAAATCGTTCTGACTATTCAAGACTCTGAATGAAATCTATTAAATAATGAGAGTAAAACAACAATATATTTAAGATTGCAAAAGGAATAAAAATGAGTTGATGATGATGACAAAATTCAATATTTTTACTTAAAAAACAAGGGGCTATTCGAATGGCCCCTTAACAATCTTCATCCTGACACTGTTTTTATCAATGAATCTGGCCTTCATTCTCAAAATAAAAATTACTAGTTAAATTTCTTTTCTATCTAAATGGAGTCAGTTGTTAGACCTACTCAATAATCAACTTAGATTTAAAAGCAAACATATCTTTACAATTGTTGACGAAAATAATGAATTTTGGTTTAAGGCTAAAGATGTTGCAGAAATATTGGAATTTAAAAATACGAGACAAGCTATCATAGATCATGTTAAAGAAAAAATACAAAAAAAGCTTTGAAAAACATAGATTCTGACAAGGGTATCGAATCGCGACTCTTACAAAAATTACATCCAGACACTATTTTCATCAATGAACCAGGCATATATTCTTTAATACTGAAATCTAAAATGAAGATTGCAGAAACGTTTCAAAATTGGGTTTTAGAAGAAGTTTTACCGAGTATTAGAAAATATGGCGAGTACAAACTTGAAAACGAAAATAAGCAGTTAAAAGATAAAATAAAACAGTTACAAATTAAAGATGAAATGAAATCATTGAAAATAGAGAATCAAGAATTGCGAATGGAATTAATGAAGAGAGATATGGTATGTAAAGATTTTGATAAGAAAAAAACACCATGTTTTTGTGTTAGTTAAGAAGAATCACATGTGGGAATATCCTTATTACGTTATCAGAGCTCAGAAACGAGAAATACCAAACCGATTAAAACATCTAAAAATAAATTATCCTGAATTAGAGATTTTTGTTCATTGATGGACGAACCAAATTCTATCAATCTGTATAACCAAATGAAAGAATCTTTGAATATTTTATACAACGGAAATCATTTTACTACAAATATGGCAGAATCTCGACTGATTTATAGAATATCTAAATTGCACGATGAAAATGTTACTAAATTTTACTAAAAATCTCGAATTATTATATTTTGTTTGTAAATGTTTAGCATTAACTAGGTAACCATTGTAGAATTCTTTTTTCATATTCACAAGGCATTTCGTTTTTATAACTTTCGCTGAAAATTTTTTTAGCACAATCTTTGCAAAAAAGCATCTTTTCTATCTTTACTATACTGCCCAGTTATTAAATTCAGAAATATTTTTAATTTCTTTACAAAAAGTAACACTTTTTTCTTTCTAAAGTTAATTTGTTCATTTTATCGTATAATTCCTTACAATAACAGTCTTTTCTATTCTCTTCTTGACACTTTGTAACATTTCTTTTGAGACTCCATTTATATAGAAAAAATTATTACACGATGAAAATGTTAAACTCTTAACTTATGATATTTTGTTTGTAAATGTTTTTGATAATTATTTAACCATTTTATAGTTCTTCCACATTCACATTGAGTATCTTCATAATATAATCTATGGTGATTCTTCTTTACACAATCTTTACAATATGAGTCTTTCTTATCTCTACTATAAGTGATCACTATTAAACTCTGAAATTTTTTTAGTTTCTTTACATTTAAGACATTCTTTATCTTCCAAAGTTAATTTTTCTATTTTATCATATAATTCTTTATGATATTCCCTTTCACAATCTTTGCAATTATAATGCATTCCATCTTTCCTATTTTTATCTTTATAAAATTCATTTTAAATCTTTAAATTCTTTGCACTTTGTACATTTCTTTTGATGCGCCATTTATATATAGAAAATGTATATTACAGTTTTGACTTCTTCAATTCATATTCATAAAACTTTCCGGTTATTTCTTCATTATTTAAATCTTTTATACTATAAGTTACAGGATCTGTGTTATTTAATTTGATAAATCACAAAGATTTCTCTTGACCAATTGTTCTTATATTTGCTCGAAAAATGTTTGTTTTTACTAACAATTTCTTACATGATCATTGACTTTAAATTTAGTTTTCGTGTGAATTTCAGGTGGAACATACTTGAAAAACGGTCTCTAATAAACTCCTTTTCTGCATCCTTATCTACGTCTTTCGGTTTCATTTTGATTGTGCTGTGAACTGTATCGTTATAATTGTTTACGATTTTTTGAAGAATATCGATCCATTTAAAGTTTTTATTAATCTCAAAAAAATTACTTTCATTCTCTCATTTTGAGTTCTGTTATATCTCTCTACAATACTTGATTTCTCTTCGTTTTCAGTATGATAAATCTTAATGTTGTATTTCCTCAAAACATCGTTAAATTCTTTATTTTTAAACTCTAAACCCTTATCTGTATGAATTAGGTTAGGAGGTTTGTGATTGATCCTTATGGCATCTTTTACTATATCTTCGAAAGCTTTTGAAATATCCTTGCCGTTTTTTCTTTTGATAGCTCTTGACCAAGCATTATTTTGAGAAAGTATCAATTAACATTTAACATATACTTAAATCCATCATTTTGATCTGAATAGTTAGACATTATAACTAAATCTGCTGCCCATAAATCGTCAATTTCCTAATGTTATAATTTTTTCTCTTTTTAAACTTTTTTCGTACTGGTGCATGAATTTTCTCGAGCTTCAAATCTCTATCTCATCTTTTAGTCTTTCAATTCTTTGGCTTAACAGGTTTTGGATTTGGATTCTTTATAAACTTACTCTTGTTTTTCTTACATTTTGAACATTTTGCAGCAGATTCTATACAATCCATTTTGAGTTTTGAACGATTTTTTGAATCTATATTTTTCGTTTTCTTTTTACACTTGTGACAGTGAATTAAATCATCTTCCATTTACATATCAAAGTTTCCAAGTTTATTTAATTCGTCTAATATATCTGGTTTTATAGCCATACGGTACTGTTATCGATCTTATTTTCTAGGACAATTCTCTTATCATCTTTAGCGTTCAGTGCCAGCTTGGTTTATGGTAACAGTGTACAACTTCATGTTTATAACTTTTGATTGACTGGTCATCTCCCTAAAATTCTTCTTTATCTTTGAACAAACATCTCTTCAAGTTTTCGATATTTATTGTTTTATTTACAACGCTTCTCTTAATTCCTTTACACCTAACTGGGTTTTTATCTAGATATTTGTACGAGTACATCTTAAACCTTAAACCACAAAATTCTTCTAAAACTTCGCTATTTAACTCATCTTTGAATTTCCCTATTACCTTCTTATTTTTTAGTAGTGAAACATTCGTGATCTTTTGGATTAATCACTTGTATCAAAGTCATCTATATTTTTCTTTAATAATTTTTAAAATGGATCTCGTTTCAATTCTAGAAAATAACTGTCTGTATCCATGTAACACAGATTCAAATCTGGATCAAAACTTCTTTAATTTGTTGTAATAAAACTCGTACATTAGCAATTTTGAGAGGTCGAGAACTGAAAATCCTATGTAAAATCGGTTTTGTTTAAATTTAACCTTTTGTTTGTACATGTGACTCGCTTATACAGTTGTCGTCAAAAATGTTTAAAGCATTTGAAATTTGTTTTCTTAGCTTGTTTCATTGAAAATTCTTCATTTCCAAAGCTTAATATCACATCTGTTTCTCATCATTTTCCATAGATTTTCCAAACACTGAGTTGTTCATCAGCTTATTAAAAGTCCTTTTCAATAGTCGCTTGTAGCTTTGGTTCTCATGTTTGTGTGTTAAAATCAATGTATTCTTTCATAAAAGGCTTCTGATCGAATGCAATAACTCTATTCACATGTTTCAAAATCATACCTTGTTCCAAATAGAACTTCAAATTTTCTCGAATGAACAACGTATTCAGTTTTATCCAGTAGAGTTGTGCAAAGTTTGTTTTTAAAATGTTCTGGAGCAAGAGGTAAATCCTTGTGATGTTCGTGTAAATTCGTTGGATATCCAAGATCAACCTTCGAGAATATAGCCATAATCTTCGTCGCCAGTGAGTTCCAAAATTGTTTCTTTCCATTCTGCAGTTGTGTAAGTTTTTGGATCCATCCACTTGATATCACTAAAACGGCAGTTTTTGCATTAGGCCATACCCATATAAAGGTTATTAGCATCAACGTATAACAAATAGTTTTCGGGCTTTGTCTTATCAAAATCTTTTAAATATTTGTTATTTGCTTTCACATATCGTTTAATACACTGAGAAATGCCTCCACGAATACCTTTTTCAATCATTAAATACATATCGTAATCGTGTATCAGTTGAAGCTCAATTTTCGTTAATTTTAACATAGGCATCCCATGCGAGACTTGGAGCTGTTAGATAATGTGCCGGATCAAGTTTATAGCAATTCAAACAAAATATTCCTAAAAATTTTCCAAAGATATCAGCGAGCAATAGAACATCTTGAATGTTATAGAGATCAGAGTAATTTCCTAGTTTTTTCTCTTTTAATTTGTTCCAAACATTTAAAGTAGTGTTGAAAATCTTTCTCAGATATGCTCTCATCTGTCAAAAGTGAATAGAAATCTTGAATTCTCAATTCTTCTGTGTAATCAAGTTTTTCAATACTGTCGATAAATTCATCATAGGGAAAATATTCCTTTTCCAGATAGAATTTTAAAAAATCTCGTCGTCGTCATTTTGGCTTGTCTTTTCTATTATCTCATTCCAGTCCATCTTGTATAAAATGATTTGTATGTTTGAAGTCTTCTCTCTTTAGATTTTTAGCTAACTTTTCTAATAGACGAGGCCATGAATCTGAACGTGTCTACAAACGAAAAACTTGATGAATTTTCTTGGCTTATATCACCTTCGAATTCATAGCCATATCCAGAATTTACAGAATAATTTATATATTTTTCATCGGTGTTTTGCAAATCAAATCAACATTACCGTACTGTTTTAGCCAATTCTTTTATGTACAAATGGAGTATCGTAATTTGACATATTGTGGCAGAAAACGGGAATATTCTGAGGAAATTTCAAATTTAGATTGCAACATGCATGAGCTGCGCCTTGAAACTTGCCGGTTAAATGACAATGATCTCTCACTTTATTATAACTCTTATCTTTCCAACTATCAGGAGTAAAACCATACTGAATTGACCCAACATCATAAGCAGACCATTCACAGATATGACAAACGTTTGAATTTTGATACGAAATTTCTTCTTCTTCTGTCAATTTCATAGGTTTCATGTTCTTAGAATTATATTTTTTCGCTATGTATTTCGATAATTTATTGAGTTCTTCAAACAATTTTGTCGGGACGTTTTTCAAATCTTCTTCATTTTTGGCAACGATAAACATATCGGTTTGTACATGCGATTGGTCACATTCGACACTAAATATAGAGTAAATCCATAAGGAATGTGTTTCTGAATCTTGGTT
The DNA here is from genome assembly GCF_021130785.1 of Homalodisca vitripennis. NCBI lineage: Eukaryota > Metazoa > Arthropoda > Insecta > Hemiptera > Cicadellidae > Homalodisca > Homalodisca vitripennis. The sequence goes on along the minus strand of NW_025778848.1, from coordinate 8,956 downwards.
GTAGTTGATCTTTTCTGGATTGTTCTTACATGTCGGGAATCTTTTCCAATATGCTCTCAAGAGTCCATATAAATTACGTACGGATGGTTAATATTTCTTTTGATAATTAGTAAATTTAGTTGTTTGACCTGGAAATGGCATAATTGGCTTACAAACTTCAATGATTTTTACAAAATTTCTAAGTGATCTGTTAAATCTCCAGAATTTGTAAAAATGGCTCTAAACATCTTCTACAAAGAAATTTTCTTTCCTTATGCTTGGATAACTGAGAACTCACGAGTTTATTTAAATCGGTTATCAAAACATAATGAGATTTTTCTTCTTGTTTTTTAACATACAATAAATCGATTTCTAACTCGGCATCATATTTTTCAGAAATTTGTAACGGAACAAATATTGAGTTTCCTCATCATAACTGTAGATATTTATAGACATTTTTTGGATATTTGTACTTGGAATTGTAGCTTCGTTTTTCAAATATTTGTATATCTTTCAGAGACATTGGATACTCAAAACCTGAAAATATTTCGTCATTCACAAATTTTTCGTTATTGCTTTACACGTTCACAGTCTCTTTCTGGTTTTTCAATAGCATATCTTTATTGAGTAAATAAAGCAAAAAATCATCTCTATTTTTTTTATATTTATACAAGCTTTTTTATCTTTGAATATTCTTTGGTAAATCGATGTATGATCCTGCATTCATCATTTCGTGTTTGTTAAGGCTCAAAACTAGTTGTTTACAACTTTTAAATGTCCATCCGGAACCTTTATTTGGATTATTCGTTTGTTCTCGATGTGTTAATTTATTAAAATTGCTTAGTAATAAAGTCGCGCGTACGTCAAAGATTTCGTCTGCTTTGATAGTAAAAAATACATTAGACATGTTTGCGGTTCACCATTCACTAAAGTTTCGTTCGTATTCACATTCCAAAGAGAGATAGCCCTTCATATTTTTTAACATTTTCTTGAAATTTCTCGATTAAACTTTTAATTTCTGACCGCATAATTGAAAGATATTTGTAAATTGACATGGAATTGTCGTTCAAGTTTGTTAAAATGTATTGCTTGAAAAGACCGTGTATTGAGGATAAAACTTCTACATCAATGATATTTTCGGATTTTACTTTAAGAGTTTTATCAATTTCTTCGATCATTTCAGACTTGGTTTTATCGTTAGTACGATAGCCAACTTTTCAGCTATTGAATGAAGTTTTTCATCATTAAATAGGTCGAGATTTTTCTTTTCAACTTTGAAATTTCTCTTTAATTCACGTAATTTCTCAATATTAAACACTGTTTTCGTGATCGGCAATTTTTATTTTCTCTAGCCCACTGTCTTAAATAATTTAGTTCATTATTGTAAATTTGCTTGTTTTTTTCATGACTTTTAGAATTATAATGGCGATCATAGTTTTTCTTAAAATTTCTATTTTGCAGAACGGACATGATATTTTATCGCGCTCCATTTAGATAGAAAAATTTATTTAACTAAATGGTGCTTGTAAACCAACGATTTGCGCCTCTCACGGCGTGATATCACTACGGGATTATGGACGCAGGCGAGAGCAGATTTATCGTGATTGGTCGGGTCTGTAGTGGTAGCTAGCACACCTCGACTGTCATTAAAGATAAATTAAAACAAAAATTGAAACAATTAACACCTTGTTTGTTACTGGAAAGAAAGGAACTTATCAAAAGATTAAGAAGGAAATGTATTAACAAATGTAAACTTTGTAGGAATTAAAGTCTTAACTCTAAAAACTTTGCAGTCCCTCCCCACGTCATAGTACTGTTTTTGATTGATAACCATATGTTGGGTGTTTCTTTTTTTTTCTTCATGAGGGAAATCCACATGGAATATTATCATACAGTAAATAACCTTGTTGTGTTTCACACAAAATGTGGCTAATATTCTGATCAAAGGAAAAATTTCTATAATGCTCTTTAATGAAATGTGTTGTTGAATAGAATCTTGATTACTCACCAAAAATTTCCTAAGGAAATTTCATGCAATTAAGTCTTGATTTTATCTTGAAAGGAAACGTTTATAATAATGCGGGAAAAAATGTCATAAAAAAAACGATTGGAAAACTCTCTGTTGTTGTTTATTTTTTACTTTCTTTTCAATATTCTTCTCGTAAATTATTATGAAATAGTGTAATCCCTTACTTTTTGGGTCGTTTTTTGTGCCGATGGGTTAAAAACAACGTGTTGCAGTTTGACGTTCTTTCATGCAAAAGTACTCTACAAGTTCGGGTTATGAATTCTGTTTCATGGTTTAAGTCGAAAGCGTAATCATAACTGTTGTTGTAGAATAAACCGTTTTTGCCATATTCACTCGAATTCGTTAAAAGTTCTTTGTATTTGCACTGTGTTTTGAATTGCTAGGAAGTTTATTGGTTAGAGACTTTGGTGAGTTCATGGTTGTTGGGTGACTATTTAGGTATGAAAAAGTTTTTTTTATTTAGTTATTTGGTTTTTCTTAGTAATAAATTGTTGGGTTAAATTGATTTAAATATGTTGTATGTAGATTTCCGAAGATTTTTCCTTGTGTCATTCGCGTAGCAGTTTGATTTGATAACATCATTTTTTATCTTAATAAGCATCTCAGCGATTAAGGGGAGCAGGTTCGATGAAAATTAAAAAATAATTTAGAAAATATTTTTTATGATGGCAATTTATTATTTTTTAATTAGTTTAAACAAAGTGTGTATTTTAAAAATAGTTGTAAGTATTAATGCTCCAAATAGAATTTATAAATTATATATCCAAAAGAAAATTCAACAAACAAAAGATGTTCACTAGTGGTTTTTTGCAGGCAGTCGTTAAAGACTGGTTGTGGCTGGACACAATCATATATATCCGGAGGTTAGTTTGCCCAGGCTCGGGTCTGTGTGTTAGTTATAAGTATGTCTATGGCTTTGCTCTGTTGGTCAACCTGTACAATCAAAACCAATTTATAGAGATTTAGGGCCAATCCGGATCTTCTAAAAAAAAACTGCCCTTGAACTTGACAAAAGAACTCAAAAACCAGAACGAAAGTTTCAACAATAGCCGTCTGGTCTAAAGGTGCCTAAAAATGTTTTTGTATACGCTAAACACTCTAAAAACTTGGGCATATATGATGCGAGTTTTTAACTTTTAATAATGGATTCACCAGTAAATTGGATGTGATATAAAACAAGCTAGGAATCAAACTGAGCGAGAAGTCCGTTGCCGCGATTGCGAAATTTTTAGATTACAATACGATTGAAAACAAGGCAAGAAAAGAAAAAATCTGCTTTAGACATGACCAACGGAGGCTCAGAGTCGCTAGGAGGAAAAGAAAACTGTGCATTAGAAGAGGAAAATGAAGGACCAAGATGACCTCTGAGTTACTGTGAGCTGGGATGTTTTAGCATCCCCCGCTAAAAAAAGGTCTAGTTGTAGCAGTCCCCCCCAATTTTGTGTGCCTTTTACCACCGGACATGTGTTGCCCCGGAAACGTCGGTTTTTTTTTCATATATAAGTGTACAATGTATCTCAAAAAATATAAATTGCTAGGAGAATTGAAAATTTGGTATGCATATAGAACAGTGCAATTCCAAATTGGTGTGTTGCACCTTTTTAATCATTCTATCTAGACAAAAACATAATGAGAAAAAAAAATTTTTTGGTATAAAAAAAAATACATTTTTTGTTACCACACAATATTTAAATAAATTCTCTAAATAAGAATTTTTTTAAAGATTTTTTTACTTAAAGTTGCATAGGAGGATGTTTATAAAGGAGTACTCTTTGCCCACAAGCAAAATTTGAAGGTTGGTATAACTTACTTAGTTTTGACAATACATGTTACCTAATAGTTTTGTACATTTAAACCATGCGCGGGATAGGAGACGGACCCAGCTCCCTTAAGAAAAGTAGAATAGCAAACAGCTGTAGATTTGGTTAACTTATTTCATTCCCACAGAGTAGATAGTAATGTTTATCCGATCGCTTTTGGAGAACGAACGACATGTAGATTCGGTTAATCCATTTTTCATTGAGATAGTTGCATGTGTTTAATTTCTCAGCTGTGCCTTTATGGTACACTGGAATCAGTCATTTTGACATTGCGGTTTTCGGTTTCGGCTCCGAAAGTGGCGCCACAGGTTAACACCATATTAATCTCTACTTATATATATAATATATACACACAAAATGCAGACGTGCAGTTTCAGATGCACACACCATGCAGGAAGGATGATGTTTCAGCTGAAGTTCGTTCCAAACAGGGTTGAAACGCACATCGACATTTTTAAATAACAAAAACAACAATAAAAATATCAATGGCTTGATCAGCAATAGCTGTCATGCATATATAACAATATGCCAAGGGTTCCATCTTACTTTTATTCCAGATTGCGACTAGAGACGAATTAAATTACTTCTAATAAATTGTTAAAGCTTATTAAAAATTGAAAATAACCGCATGTAAAAAAACTTTTAACTTGGGATGTCAATAGAAAATAGAATTTTTAACCTTCTATATTTGTGTATAAGGATGATTTAATTTAGTATTCACTGAATGAGATTCAGAATTTTTGATGGAATGTGACACAAATTTGGTTAAAAGTTTTTCTCAAAAGTTTAGAGAGCGATTTATAACAAATTTGTTGCATTAGATGAATCTAAATATCATGTAACGTCTGGTCTAGACACGTTACTTTTAAATGCCGAAAGAAAAGGAAATCCATCAATTGTAATATAGTCATCCCTCGTGTGGAGGACAAAAAAGCTTAGCAGGTTTTGTATTAAAAATGGGGTGTGAAATATGTAATACCTTTGAAGAGAAACCGGATCTTCACTGACATTCCAGTAAGCTCCGCCATTCCAGTTAACATTATCCTTCTACAAGTTGACGTTGACATGTCCTTTCATAAAAGGGAATTATACACAAGTTTCTCAATCCCGTCTGTACAACACGTTTGTTGCCAGCAAATTCTACCACCCGTTTTTAAATAGTTTTGAAACAATGCCAATTACTCTCTAATATCAAATGTATTACAATGGGCCAATATGAGTTTAGCTATGATTTTAATATTAGCGTTTCGTATAAATAGGGTCGGATCTAGTGAAGGCTCTACAATTGAAGTGCACAAAATCCAATGTTTTTATGTCTGGGAAATAGTATAACACATCGCATAGGTTGTGTCCTAACCTTGGGCAAGCTATGGATGTCGAAAATGCATACCTAATTGAAAAACGTGTTTGTTCTTATAAGATGTGTTAGGGGATAGATATTGAGTTATGATTTTAACGTTATATAAAATTTCTAGGATTCAAATATTAAAAATAACTATAACTAAATGTGGTCATTTCTTTTACTGCAAAGGATCTGAGATATACGCTACTTAGCTATAAAAGGACTTGTAATATGGGACAGCCTGACGAAATATCGTCTTATCAGCTTAGCAACAGTTGATTCCGATTAAACGCCATCTGGTCCAATGTAGGTTTAAATGCTCAGAAACATGTCCTTATCAAATTTAGAGAAGAGGAAAACCTTTTTTTGTTTTGTATGTAAACTTGTTTTTTGGAGTTTTCCCGTATTGTACTATGGGAAAAACATGGACTTAATAATTTGTCTATATTGAAATATGGAAGTTGAAAAAATTTATGATACAAAAAGAGCTTTATTGAATTTTAAATATATATAAAATTTGGAACTTTAACAGCCGTGGGTAAACTGGCTCTAGACAGAAAGCGTATTTTAAAAATGAAATTGTTTCATAGTAGTTGTAGGATTAAAACAGAAAACATTTGGTGTTTTTACAATTGTTCGCCGATGTACCTTTATCAATAGATGTACTAAAGGTAGCTTGCACCAAAAACAGTCCAAAAATCATTTGAAGCGGTGTTTGCAAAATCGCATGGCCGACCACTAAGCTGGTTTCCGGTTATGGTCATATGAATACTGTATGAAAAAAGAGATGGATTAAAATAAAATATATTATTTAGAGAAACGGTATTAGTTAAGATGATATTTTGTATTATTGAAATAGACGTTGAGATGTATGTAGTTAATTCGCCATAAACGTTAACAAAAAAAGGCAACCATAGATTGCGCACCGGGGAGTAGAGGGGCGAGCGATTCAGGTGACCACCAGGACACCATTGGGACTATTTGCGTGCATGCTGCTCCATGATTTATTTCCATCACAAGCAAGACGGGGGCTTAATCAGGTACTATTAATTTTTATAAAAAAAAGCGGGATTTTGCATCGGGAGAAGATTCTCTTTCACTCTTTAAGATAATTAAAACAATGCAGCCAGTCTGCTTAATAAATATTCAACGGAGGTGAAAATGTTTTACTACGAGGAGGATAACGAGTCCATTCTCCACTTTCGAATTAAGAAGCTAAGACCATGTTGTTGATCTTCCAATTTGCTGAAACAATAAAATCACATTCCAAATTGTGTGCTTCTTTATATGGTTTTCCGGGGTTGACTTATGCCCCTGCTGAAACTAATATAAAAAATAGTATTTTAGTTTTTACAAATTGAGATGTTACGTTTACAGATTTTTTCTGGATTAGTATAATGTTCGTAAAACTAAGTAGGGATAAAGTTACAATAAACTTTTTTACTGTCTAACAGAACCAAGGCCGTAGGTCCTAAGATACAACTATGGGGGTTAAATTAAACTACTAAAAACCTTTGGATTTGGATTTTTTTGGATGATCTGAGTCAGATAAAAAAACACCCGAAACCCTTTTGTCCCTTGCAAAAAAACAGCATTGGATAGAACAATACAAAATCTCTACTTTCAAACAGGTGAAGTTACAAAGTAACGTATGCTACACCGTGTTTTTAAAATTTACTGGACCCAAAACTTCTTACAGAAAGGGCAGTAGTATGTTAATTAAGAAAAAACACAACTCTGGAATTTCTTTGGAATAAATAAAGGTAAAATGCCAATATGTAATTGTAATACCAGTTTTGGATATAGAAATAATTAAACACTATATTTAATTCTTTTCTTTCTCCTTCCCTTAAACTATTTTTGATTTCGTCGAAAATCTCTGTATCTTTATACGGTTAGAATGCCAATTTTTCTCCTATCCACCTTCCATCCCCCTATCTTATAATTCCCATCTTTATAAATACCTAGAATCTTTCTGGGATCCTTGAATCCCCTCGTGTGGTAACTTGCATGTCCTTTGGTAAAGTAAATAAGGTTGTAATACAAGGCATAAGAGAGAGTGGGCTAGAACTAGCAACACCTCACAAAAATCTTAACTGTATAGAGCAGTCAGGATGGAGAAACGTTTAGTAAGGCTTTTAAAATCGTCGGTTAACATAGGTTCTATCTTGCGGCTACATAAATCTACAAGATTTTGCCAGTCTAAAAGTCAAAGAGCAGTACTTACAGTTGCCATAGGGAGGACGGCTTATTGATTATTGTTGCGCTATAGGAGGATTATCACGTATTGATTATAGCATGGAATATATGTATTTTATTAATGCATACATGTTATACTTAGTTATAGGGTCTAGAGGTCAAAGAGCAGCAAATGTAGTTATCGATCTGTGTTTAATTACAATCAAATTCAGTAAAGAGTTTGTTTCGGACGATAATTGTAATTTAAAAAGTCACGATCTGTGTACTAACTGTAATTAAATAATAATAAAATAATTTTTTGATATGACTTCCTTTTTTAAATGTTTCTGGTATTTCAGAAAGTTATTGAAATAAGAATGACCCCCACTACGATCAGATTGTAATATTTTGATATAATAAATGATTTATTTAATAACATATCAATACAGGGAGGGGATACTTCACGTTGAAGTTTTCATTCGTGGAAATATTTGAACGAGAAGGCAATGTAAACTCAATTTCTATTTTGTAGATAAAGTAATCGTATATATTCATTGGATGACTTTCATACCATTGCCCCGGGGACTTTTGTTATGGCAGCCAATTTTTACAATAACAAAGAGAACTCTGACTTGCAAACGCAGGAAAGGCTTTATAGCAGCAATCGTTCACGTTCAAAACGGATTATGCGTGGTGTACAAACATATGGCCTTATATTGTACCGGTCAAAGTAAAAACGCAGAAAATAAGTTTTAACACCCAATAATCAAAGCTGATTATTTTTGTTACGGACCAGGTACGAATTTTACTTGGCACATTTACCAATTCAATTTGAAGGCGTTTTTAATTCTTGTGATGAAATTAGTCCTTATAATGTTATTAGATCACATGTATGTATTTATTATGAGTTTAATCTATGAATGGCTGGTCCTATTGGTAACTGATATAATTAACCATTTCAGAATTAAATTACACCATGCTTATTGACGGTGTTTTTATCAAAATTTTATAGTTAACCAGTACCAAATTTAAAACGCAGGATATTTTTTTGTGTCCAGGAAAAAACCACAGCCGAAATATTTTAATAGCCTCAATTGGAAAAATTTGACGCTTATAGCCACAGCTTCTTGATTTAGTACTTCCTAAACGTTTCTTCAAACTTTGTATTGGTGATTGAATGTCAAGGGGCTGTATTTTCTAATGGTTTTTTGTTCCATCATAATTATAGGTGACGATTATTTTTCCTTTTCTTCAGTTTAGCCTAACAATCTTTATATTTAATAAAACAAGTTCAAAGCAACCTACTTGCATGGTAAAGAACACTTCTAATCGGAGGCACGGTGATTTACTGTTATAGACAAACGAGTTACATAAAATACAAATGAAAAAAGCATGGGATAAAAAACTGTATGTATATTTAACTGAACCCAATGACCCTAGGTGATTTGTGGCTAGTGGTTTTTCCAGGCATTCCAAATTGGTTGATGAACTACTATGGTCCAGGATATATTATTACTGATAGAGGCTGTATATGCATATGCCTCCTACTACAGACTATTGACCAAAAGGTAATCCTGTTTTATATACAGTCAGATTTTATAACACCAT